>NC_080039.1:27612757-27772138 GCF_030020395.1 Manis pentadactyla
CTTTAATCATATAAATGTACTTGATTAAATGCAAGGGGCATATCAGTAATGCACAATTAAACATAACATGTCCTATGTACTATAATAATATAATGTACCTGCTTATGTGCATGGGGCATATCAATAATATATGATTAAATGTAGTATGTCCGATGTACTATAATAAAATAATGTACTTATATGTAAGGGGCATATCAGTAATGCATGACCAATAGCATATTCTTTATAGCATATTAGTATGTATACATACATGTGCAGCTTTAGTTGCTGTGTTGTTTAGTTTCTTTGTGCTAAAATGCATGCTTTGGTTGTGTGTTTTAAGGTATTTTTCAGGAAATAGTTTATAAAGAATATTAGCTTTGGGTATTGATTGTAAGGCTGCTGTCTCTTTCCTGAATCTCAGGGATGTTTATAGCTCCCTTCACTGGTTTATAAGATCAGGGTATTAGATTAGACTACAGAGACTCTTCATTTTATAAGGTTATTTTCAATAACACCTACAATTGGTATAACTGCTATAATTAGTGTGAAGTAGAGAATAGAGGCCACCTACCTGATTAAAATGAAGGGGTGTTCTACAGGTTGTCCTCCAACTCAGGTTAATGTTAGGAGATCCACTACTAAGAGTGAAAATACAATTTGGCTCAGAGCCCGAAATATTTCTGTTCATTGGTTTTAAGTATGTAGTATTGGAATTAGTACTAGTACAATAATTGATCAAATTAGAGCTCGTAAACCTCATAGTTTATTAGGAATTGATCGTAGGATTGCATATGCAAATAGAAAATAACATTCCGGCTTAATATGAGGTGGTGTATTTAAAGGATTTGCTTAAGTACAGTTATCTGTGTCTCCTAGCAGGTCAGGGAAAAATAAAACTAGGATTATTAATACAATAATTATGAGAAAAACCCTGAATGTCCTTGATTGTGTAGTATGGGTGCATTGTGATTTTGTCTGATCAGACATAATTTCTGTTGGGTTATTAGAACCTGTTTCATGTAGGAGCAGGAGATGAACTAGTGCTAAACCAAGAATGATAAAGGGAAGAATAAAGTGAAAAGCAAAGAATTGAGTGAGGCTTGCTTTATTTTCTGAAAAGCCTCCTCAAATTCATTCTACTAGGTTTGAGCCGATGTAGGGAATAGCGGAAAGTAGGTTTGTAATAACTGTTGCCTCTCAGAAAGATATTTGTCCTAATGTAATACATAAACTATAAAGCCTATTGCTATGACTGAAAATAAGAGAATAATTCCAATCTTCCATGTTTCATTATAAGCAAAAGACGCATGGTACATGCTGCGTCTGATATTTATAAATAGGCAAATTAAGAAGACTGATGTGCCATTAGCATGTATGTATTAATAATTCATCCATAATTGACATCTCAAAAGATGTGTGTATCAGATGAGAACGCAGTTGTTGTATCTGCTGTGTAATGTATAACTAGAAAGAGGCCTGTCAGAAGTTGAAGAATTAAGCAAATGCGTAATAATGAACCAAAATTTCACTACATTAAAATATTGGAAGGAGTGGGTAAATGAATAAGAGATTTTAAAGAATTTTGAATAGTGGGAGAGATTTTTGGATACTTGTCATTAGATTCTTTTTTAATTACAATGATGAGTTTTCATGTCATAGATCATGGTTTGAGCCCATGTGAGAATAATGATGACATATATTGAATTTATTTTAAGTATTATTTTTATGATTAGTTTCATGGGTTTTTCTTCAAAACCTACTCCCATTTCTGGAGGGCTTGGTTTAATTGTGGGTGGTGGAGTTGGGTGTGGTATTGTAATTAACTTCAGGTGATATTTTTTAGGTTTAATAGTCTTTAATTTATCTTGGAGGGATATTTGTTGTCTTTGGGTATATGGCAGCTATGGCTATTGAAGAGTATCCTGAATTTTGAGTATCAAATGCTGTTGTATTTAGTACCTTTATTGCAGGTGTAGTGATAGAGATGTTTTTAGTGTTTTTTAGGTTAGATGATGAGGAGCTAAGTATTATCTTTGAGTTTAATGGTCAGGGTGACCATTAAAGTATCAGAGTTGTATATGATACTGGAGATTCTGGATTATTCAGTGAAGAGGCTATAGGGATTGCTGCTTTACATAGCTGTGGTACTTGATTTGTTGTAACAGGAAGATCATTGCTGATTTGTGTTATGATTATTATTATTATGGAGGTTACTCAAGGAAATTAGATAACAGTAGTAAAATGATTGTTACTATAAATGATAAGAAATAGAGTTTGACTAGACCTTTTTGGTTTGGTGTTAGTAGGGAGGCTTTTACTTGGGTATGTGAAGTGGATTTAGGTAAGACATTTTCTAGTCGGAATAGGTCTAGAAGGAGGGATGCTGATTTTTGGCTTGTTGTTAGGACTCATGATGGTCATGAGTGGTGAATGACTGTGGGAAAATAGCTTAGTAAATTTGACATTTTAAATATATTTGAGGGTTTTTTGTAATATAAATTTTGAGATAAATTACATAGTTCTAATGCTTTAGCAAAGCTTAATAGTGTAATAATTCAGGCAGTGAATTTTAGGTAATAGGGCATGGTTATTTGGGGAAGTGTTATTGGAGGGATATTGTTAGTAAGAATCCAGCAAAGATGCTTCCTAATATTAGGCACTTGATTAAATTTATTAGTGTTGGGTTATTATTATTATTTTTCTAAACCATAGAAGATATTTTGTTGCTGTTATCATGAATCTACAATTACATGAAGAGCATCATGTTTAGTAGGCTCCCCCTTCACCAAGTTCCCCCCCACCCCATTACAGTCACAGACCATCAGCGTAGTAAGATGCTGTAGAATCACTACTTGTCTTCACTGTATTGCACAGCTCTCCCCATGCCCCCGCTCATGCTAATTATACATGCTAATCATAATATACTGTTGGGTTCTTTTTGTTAATGTTGCTTAAGGTAATAAATTGAGGCTGTCCAAATAGTACAAAGAATACAATTCGAGTGTTGGAAGCAGCTGTTAGGGAGATAGCTAGAAGAGTCATAAGAAGGGCTCAGGCATTTGTATATGACATGTTAGCAGCTTCAATGATAAGATCCTTGGAGTAGAATCCTGTGAGGAAGGGCATTCCTGTTAAAGCTAACCTTCCAATGATGAGAGTGGAAGTAGTAAGAGGTAGAGCATTAGATGGACCTCCTATTTTTCAGATCTCTTGTTCATCATTTAGGCTGTGAATGATTGACCCTGAGCATATAAATAATATAGCTTTAGAGAAAGTATGGGTGTAGATATATAGTAAAACTGTGGTTGGTTAATATCGATAGTAACTATTATTAGACCAAGTTGACTTGAAGTTGAGAAGGCTACAATTTTTAAAAATATCATTTTGGTAAGAGCACATATAACTGCAAATAGGGTTGTAAAAGCCCCTAGGCATAGGGTTGTTGTTTGGACTATTTTGTTATTTTTTATTAGAGGGTAAAATCAGATTAAAAGAAATGCACCTGCAACAACTCTTATGCTAGAGTGAAGTAGTTCTGATATGGGAGTTGGTCCTTCTATAGCAGAAGGAAGTCAAGGGTGTAGGCCAAATTGTGCAGATTTTCTGGTTGCAGCTAGTAGTAGTCCTATTAAGGGAATTTTTGTGCTCTCAGAATTAAGGATGAAAATTTGTTGAAATTCTCATGAATTTAGATTGGAATGAAATCATGCCATGAATACAAGAAATCCAATATCTCCATTATGATTATACAAATTTGCTTGTATAGCAGCGGTATTTGCATCTACTTGTCCATATCATAGACTAAAAGGCAGAAAAGACATGATTGGATTCCAACCCGTTCCCAACCAATAAAAAGTTGAAAGAGACTATTAGCAGTAGTTAAAATTATTATTGCAATTAAGAAGATTAGTAGATAATTAAAGAATCAGTTAATATGGGAGTCTGATTCTACATATCATAGAGAGAATGCTATAATGGACCAGGTGATGAAGAGTACTACTGGTCTGAATATTATGGAGAAATAATGTAATTTAAAGCTTATTATTATTTTCATAGTTTCGGTTGTTATTCAGTGTCAATTATAAATCGTTTCTTCATTTGAGTAAATAAGTGTTGAAATAAGTATACTAGTGATAAAAGCAACTGCGACTATATTTTTTATGTATGAAGGATAGTTTATATTTTTATACATATTGGTAAAACTATTTAAGATGGGTATGACTAATATTGTTAATGTTTTGAGTAAAGAGCATACTTGAATATTAATTATTTTTATTTGCAATTGCACTGATTTTTTTATTCCTATGACCAGCGGATAACTGTCATCCTTTAAAAGTCTGAAAAAGTCATATTTCATACATGGAAACATGGATTATCATTTCTTGCATGTTATTTTGGTAGATGAGAAGCTAGAATTTGAGAGGCAGAGCCAACATGGCGGCATGAGTAAGAGTGGGAATCTCCTCCCAAAAACATGTAGTTTTGAAAATACAACAAATACAACTAATCCTAAAAGAGAGACCAGAAGACACAGGACAACAGCCAGACTACATCCACACCTGCGAGAACCCAGCGCCTCGTGAAGGGGGTAAGATACAAGCTCCGGCACCGCGGGAGCCGAGCGCCCCTCCCCCCAGCTCCCGGCGGGAGAAGAGCAGGCAGAGCGGGAGGGAGACGGAGCCCAGGACTGCCGAGCACCCAGCCCCCGCCATCCAGGCCAGAGCGCAGACACAGTGCATGCGTGGAGGACTGGAAACTAGGGAAATAGGGCAGCAAGACCTCTGAGCGGGTGCCGAAGCTGATGCCCCTGTGACAAAGAAAAGCGAGTGCTTTTTGAAAGTCTTAAAGGGACAGGGACTTAACAGTTAGATGGAAACAACACAGGTCACAGCCCAGTGGCTGGAAATTACAGGGAAAACCGGGTGCACTAACCCCCTGGGCAACAGCTCTGAGACCCCTCACGGAGGTAAGCAGCCAAACAGCCCTCCCCACCGTCCATTATCATCCGGGCGCTGCGAAAGCAGAGAAACAGCCTAAGGCAAACCACACATCCATATCGCCGGGCAAGACACAAAGACCCAGCCTACACGCAATTACCCAACAAAAGCCACTAGGGGTCGCAGTTGCCCCAGTAAAGAAAGGCCAGTAGTAAGTGAAAAGTTTGGCCCTCCCAGCTGACAGTCAATAGCAGCTGTCAACATGAAAAGGCAAAAAAATATGATCCAGACAAGACTAACCCAGACAGCTTCGGCATCTGCTACATCTTCCCCTGAGAAGGAACCTGGGGAGACAGATTTAACCAGTCTTCCTGAAAAAGAATTCAAAACAAAAGTCATAACCATGCTGATGGACTTGCAGAGAAATATGCAAGAACTAGGGAAGGAGAATTCAGAAATAAAACAAGCTCTGGAAGGACTTCAAAACAGAAAGGACAAGATGCAATAAACCATTAGTGGACTAGAAAACAGAGAACAGGAACGCAGAGAAGCTGATGCAGAGAGAGATAAAAGGATCTCCAGGAATGAAAGAATTTTAAGAGAGCTGAGTGACCAATCCAAACGGAACAATATACGCATTATAGGGGTACCAGAAGAAGAAGAGAGACAAAAAGGGATAGAAAGTGTCTTTGAAGAAATAATTGCCAAAAACTTCCCAAAACTAGGGGAAGAAATGGCCTCTCAGACAACAGAGGTACACAGAACTCTCATGACAAGGGATCCAAGGAGGGCAACACCAAGACACATAATAATTAAAATGGCAAAGATCAAAGACAAGGACAAAGTATTAAAGGCAGCCACAGAGAAAAAAAGGTTACCTACAAAGGAAAACCCATCAGGGTATCATCAGAGTTCTCAACAGAAACCCTACAGGCCAGAAGAGAATGGCATGATATACTTAATGCAATGAAACAGAAGGGCCTCGAACCAAGACTACTGTATCCAGCACGATTATCTTTTAAATATGAAGGAGGGATTAAACAATTCCCAGACAAGCAAAAGTTGAGGGAATTTACCTCCCACAAACCACCTCTACAGGGCATCCTACAGGGACTACTCTAGATGGGAGCACTCCTAAAAATAGCACAGAACAAAACACCCAACATATGAACAAGGGAGGAGAAGGAATAAGAAGGGAGAAAAATAAAGAATCATCAGACCGCGCTTATAATAGCTCAACAAGTGAGTTAAGTTAGACAGTAAGATAGTAAAGAAGCTACCACTGAACCTTTGGTAACCACAAACTTAAAGCCTGCAATGGCAATAAATTCATACCTTTCAATAATCACCCCAAATGTAAATGGACTGAATGCACCAATCAAAAGAAACAGACTAAAAGAATGGATAAAAAAGCAAGATCCATCCATATGCTGCTTACAAGAGACTCAACTCAAACCCAAAGACATGCACAGACTTAAAGTCAAGGGACGGAAAAAGATATTTCATGCAAACAACACAGAGATGAAAGCAGGTGTTGCAATTCTGGTATCAGACAAAACAGACTTCAAAATAAAGAAAGTAACAAAAGACAAGAAGGACATTACATAATGATAAAGGGCTCAGTCCAACAAGAGGATATAACCATTATAAATATATATGCACCCAATACAGGAGCACCAACATACCTGAAACAAATATTAACAGAACTAAAGGAGGAAATTGAATGCAATGCATTCATTCTAGGAGACTTCAACACACCACTCACTCCAAAGGACAGACCCACCAGACAGAAAATAAGTAAGGACACAGAGGCACTGAACAACACGCTAGAACAGATGGACCTAATAGACATCCACAGAACTCTACATCCAAAAGCAACAGGATACACATACTTCTCAAGTGCACATGTAACATTCTCCAGAATAGACCACATACTAGGCCACAAAAAGAGCCTCAGTAAATTCCACAAGATTGAAATCCTACCAACCAACTTTTCAGACCACAAAGGCATAAAACTAGGAATAAATTGTACAAAGAAAGCAAAAAGACTCACAAACAAATGGAGGCTTAACAACATGCTCCTAAATAATCAGTGGATCAATGACCAAATTAAAATTGAGATCCAGAAATATATGGAAACAAATGACAACAACAACAGAAAGCCACAACTTCTGTGGGACACAGCAAAAGCAGTCTTAAGAGGAAAGTATATAGCATTCCAGGCATATTTAAAGAAGGAAGAACAATCCCAAATGAATAGTCTAATGTCAAAATTATCAAAATTGGAAGAAGAAGAACAAATGAGTCCTAAGGTAAGCAGATGGAGTGACATAATAAAGATCAAAGAAGAAAAAAATAAAATGGGAATAATAAAACAATAGAAAAAATCAATGAAACCAAGAGCTGGTTCTTTGAGAAAATAAACAAAATAGATAAGTCTCTAGCCAGACTTATTAAGAGAAAAAGAGAGTCAACACACATCAGCAGAATCAGAAACGAGAACAGAAAAATCACGATGGACCCCACAGAAATACAAAGAATTATTAGAGAATACTATGAAAACCTATATGATAACAAGCTGGAGAACCTAAAAGAAATGGACAACTTCCTAGAAAAATACATCCTTCCAAGACTGACCCAGAAAGAAACAGATAATCTAAACAGACCAATTACCAGCAATGAAATTGGATCAGTAATCAAAAAACTACCCAAGAACAAAACCCCCGGGCCAGATGGATTTACCTCGGAATTTTATCAGACATACAGAGAAGACATAATACCCATTCTCCTTAAAGTTTTCCAAAAAATAGAAGAGGAGGGAACACTCCCAACTCATTCTATGAAGCCAACATCACCCTAATAACAAAACCATGCAAAGACCCAACCAAAAAAGAAAACTACAGACCAATAAACCTGATGAACGTATATGCAAAAATACTCAACAAAATATTAGCAAACCGAATTCAAAAATACATCAAGAGTATCATACAACATGACCAAGTGGAATTCATCTCTGGGATGCAAGGATGGTTCAACATTCTAAGATCCATCAACATCATCCATCACATCAACAAAAAGATGGACAAAAACCACATGATCATCTCCATAGGTGCTGAAAAAGCATTCGACAAAATTCAACATCCATTCATGATAAAAACTCTCAAATAAATGGACATAGAGGGCAAGTACCACAACATAATAAAGGCCATGTATGGTCAACCCACAGAAAACATCATACTGAACAGCGAGAGGCTGAAAGCTTTTCCTCTGAGATCGGGACAAGACAGGGATGCCCACTCTCCCCTCTGTTATTCAACGTGATACTGAAGGTCCTAGCCATGGCAATCAGACAAAACAAAGAAATACAAGGAATCCAGATTGGTAAAAAAGAAGTCAAACTGTCACTATTTGCAGATGACATGATATGGTACATAAAAATCCCTATAGACTCCACTGCAAAACTTCTAGAACTCATATCAGAATTCAGCAAAGTTGCAGGATACAAAATTAACACACAGAAATCTGTGTCTTTCCTATACACTAACAATGAACTAATAGAGATATCAGGAAAATAATTCCATTCACAATAGCATCAAAAAGAATAAAATACCTAGGAATAAACCTAACCAAGGAAGTGAAAGACTTACACCCTGAAAACTACAAGACACTCTTAAGAGAAATTTAAGAGGTCTCTAACAAATGGAAAGTCATCCCATACTCCTGGCTAGGAAGAATTAATATCGACAAAATGGCCATCCTGCCCAAAGCAATATACAGATTTGATGAAAATCCCTATCAAATTACCAACAGCATTCTTCAATGAACTGGAACAAATAGTTCAAAAATTCATATGGAACCGTCAAAGAGCCCAAATAGCCAAAGAAATCCTGAGAAGGAAGAATAAAGTGGGGGAGATCTCCCTCCCCAACTTCAAGCTCTACTATAAAACCACAGTAATCAAGACAATTTGGTACTGGCACAAGAACAGAGCCACAGACCAGTGGAACAGAATAGAGTCTCCAGACATTAACCCAAACATGTATGGCCAATTAATTTATGATAAAGGAGCCATGGACATACAATGGGGAAATGACAGTCTCTTCAACATATGGTGCTGGCAAAACTGGACAGCTACATGTAAGAGAATGAAACTGGATCACTTTTCTAACCCCATACACAAAAGTAAATTTGAAATGGACCAAAGCCTGAATGTAAGTCACGAAACCTTAAAACTCTTAGAAGAAAAGATAGGCAAAAATCTCATGGACATAAACATGAGTGACTTCTTCATGAACATATCTCCCCTGGCAAGGGAAACAAAAGCAAATATGAACAAGCAAATATGATCAAGCTGAACAGCTTCTGTACGGTAAAGGACACCATCAATAGAACAAAAAGGAATTCTACAGTATGGGAGAATATATTCATAAATGACAGATCTGATACAGGATTGACCTCCAAAATATATAAAGATCCCACATGTCTCAACAAACAAAAAGCAAATAATTCAATTAAAATATGGGCAGAGGAGCTGAATAGACAGTTCTCTAAAGAAGAATTCTAGATGACCAACAGGCAAATGAAAAGATGCTCCACATCGCTAATCATCAGAGAAATACAAATTAAAACCACAATGAGATATCACCTCACACCAGTAAGGATTGCCATCATTGAAAAGACAAACAACAACAAATGTTGGTGAGGCTGAGGAGAAAGAGGAACCCTCCTACACTGCTGGTGGGAATGTAAGTTAGTTCAACCATTGTGGAAAGCAGTATGGAGGTTCCTCAGAATGCTCAAAATAGAAATACCATTTATCCCAGGAATTCCACTTCTAGGAATTTACCCTAAGAATGCAGCACTCCAGTTTGAAAAAGACAGATGCACCCCTATGTTTATTGCTGCACTATTTACTATAGCCAAGAAATGGAAGCAACCTAAGTGTCCATCAGTAGATGAATGGATAAAGAAGATGTGGTACATATACACAATAGAATATTACTCAGCCATAAGAAAAAAACTACCATTTGCAACAACATGGATGGAGCTAGAGGGTATTATGCTCAGTGAAATAAGCCAGGTGGAGAAAGACAAATACCAAATGATTTCACTCATATGTGGAGTATAAGAACAAAGTGAAAACGGAAGGAACAAAACAGCGGCAGACTCACAGAACCCAAGAATGGACTAACAGTTACCAAAGGGAAAGGGACTGGGGAGGATGGGTGGGAAGGGAGGGACAAGGGCAGGGAAAAAGAAAGAGGGCATTACGGTTAGCATGTATGGTGCATGGGGAGCACGGGGAGGGCTGTGCAACACCGAGAAGACAACTAGTGATTTTACAGCATCTTACTACGCAGATGGACAGTGACTGTGAAGGGGTATGTGGGGAGGACTTGGTGAAGGGGCGAACCTAGTAAACATAATGTTCTTTCTATAATTGTAGATTAATGATACCAAAATTTAAAAAAAAAAAAAGATTTGGAGGCTTCAAGATGAGCCCATTCTGCTGTTTGGACCCTGTATTGAAAGTGATTGAATTGAAGTAGCAGCAACAGTATCACAGACCTTCCTGTGTGGAAGAGGCCTTCCCAAACTCAGCAGAAGCTGGTGCTGCACAGAGAGGGAGGTGCTGAGAACACGGGAGGAGAAGAGTGTGAAAGTATCACAGAGGAGCAGGTAACTAAGCCTTGAGGAAGGGGGCATTTGAGCAGAGACTGGTGGGTTGAGTGGTGGAGAGAGGAACTACACATAGTGAAGTAGGAAGTGATGGAGCTGACTGAGATCTGGGGTCCACAGTGGGTGTAAGGACACAGAAAAGCCCTGGAAAGGTTAATGAGGGCTGTTGTGGCTACTGTTCCTGGGAAACGAAGGGCTGGAACCTAGAAGTAGGCCTGAAATTTGGGTCCCCAGCACATCTGAGTCTCCTGATCCCCTGGAAAGTCTCTTTGCAGGACCCTATACAGACTTGTGGAACATAAATCTTCACAGTTCCATCATATCTCAGGTGTCTTTGGGTGGTGGGGATAGTTCTTAATTCCTATGGCATTAAGCTTGCACTGAAGGGAACATCCTCAGACAGTGGGTCGGGAGCTCCCAAGATGCTAAAGCAATTTATGATGGCCTCAGTCCCAGGGAAACCTCTTCTGTCCATGGGGTTTGGAGTAGCTCACAGGGACAGCAAGGCTCCAAGGGAAGGGCAGAGTCCATCTGGTGATGGGGAGGGCAAGGCCACTTAACACAAGAGCCACTTGAGGGAAAGTGGCCTGTAGCAATCTTTGGAAGATGCATCTCCCACAAATGTCTGAATGACCAATAATAAGATATCTCCATGACAGTCATCTAGCTTCACCTTGGGAGGCTCACTCTAACTGCTCTATGGAATCTCTGATGTTTTGCTCAAGACTCTGAGAAAATGTCTGTTTTTTATGGGAATGGAAGTGTGAAGGCCTCTTAGATGTATAAACAATTAGGCTTATAATAGGTATTTCTGTAACTTTAAAATGAATATGTATGGTTTAAACTTGGGAAAGTTCCAGACTTTATCTATCACAGAATTATTTTTAGAAGAAGTCAAAAGCTTGAAATAAGTAAAACAGAACAATACTGGTTCCTATGAAACTCTTGTATATAAGTATAAGTTTCGTATTTTCCAAAAAGTTTCATACTTTCTATCATACTTAAATTGAATAGGAAGGAAATGATACAGAATATTTGAAGAGAAATGAGGCTCTTGGAGGGTGAACTTATAACCCTCCTGAGTATGTCTTTAGAGAAGAAAAGACTCTGAATGGTTAGGGAAACTCCATTCAGAACAGCATGTGTATTTCAATCAATATCAACAAACTTTAGCCATGAACCATGATCTACTCAACCTGTTCCTGTTCTTTCAACATTTTATTCTGGAAGAAGACATTAATGACAGTAAGAAAACATTTCTGTGTTTCCCTATAGAAATTTAAAATGGTTGTTTGTGTATTTTATTGATTCACAGTTTATTATGGAAATTTTAAATCATAGTAAAAAGTGGAGGGAATACAGTATAATAAACCTGAAGACCAATCATTAATTTTTAACAATTATCACCATTTTCCATTCTTGTTTCATCCATCTCCCACTTACATTTTTAAGGGAAATAGTATGTGATATCATTTCACTTACAAATACTTCAGCAATTATCTCCCACAAAAAAGGACTTTGTAAACAAAAAACAAAACACAATTCCGTTATTACACCAGCAAAAGTAACACCAATTCTTTCATTATTTCATTTAATATACAGAACACACTCAAATATCTCTAATTTGCTTACAAAATGTCTTTTTTACAATTGTTTTGTTTGAATCAAGATTCATGGAAGGCCCATTGTATCTGGTTAATATATTTCTGAAATCTCTCTGTCTCTGTCTTTCATTGATATATAATTCACACACCACAGAATTCACCATTTTTGGGTGTATGATTTAGTGGCTTTCAGTAGATTCAAAATATTTTGCAACCATTACCACTAATTCCCTAATTTTTTAATGTTTATACTAAGGCATAATTAATATAGAAACTTATTAAGGTTTCACATAAGCAAGCTTGTGGTTACAACATTCACCCATATTATCATGTCACCCCCAGACCCCTTTGCAGTCACTGTCCATCAGCATAGTAAGATGCCATAGAGTCACTGCTTGTCCTCTCCATGCTATACTGCCCTGCCTTTCCCATGGTCCCGTACATCATGTGTGCTAATCATAATGCCCCTGAACCCCTTCTCCCTTCCTCCCTCCCTCCCTACCTTTGGTAACTGATAGCCACTTCTTTGGAGACTGTGACTCTGCTCCTGCCCTGTTCCTTCAGTTTTGTTTTGTTGTTATACTCCGCAAATGAGTGAAATCATTTGGTATGTGTCTGCCTCTGCCTGGCTTATTTCACTGGACATAATACCCTCTAGCTCCAGCCATGTTGTTGCAACTGGTAGGATTTATTTTCTAATCTACTTTAAAATTGCTCCATTGTATGTTTCATTTCTGATTCTGTATTTTTCAAAGTTTCTGTCTCTTTTTTAAAGTCCTCCCTGAGATCTTGAATATTTTTCAGTAGCTCCATGAGCATGTTTGTGATTTTTATTTTGAATTATTTATCAAGAAGATTGGCGATTTTAGTTTCACTTAGCCCTCTTTATGACATCTTTTATTGTAATTTTGTTTGCACAAAATTTTCGTCTCATTTCCTTTTTTAGTGATTGCTATGGAATGACTTTTTGTAGGTGGTGCCCTCTATTGCCAGAATCTCTACTCTCTGGAGCTGCCCAGCACCTGGAGTGATGGTGGGGTCCCTGGCATGTGGTGCTGAATCCTGCCAGTAATAAAGTCCTCTTTTCTGCTTCCTGGTGGTAGTGCCTACCTCCATTGCCATGTCCAGTGAGCTGGGCATACAGTGAGGAGCCTCTGTTTTACGCCCTCTTACCTGCTGCAGGTGGGGCCACCCTCCACTTGTCCTGGCACAGTGCTGGGGGCTGAACATTTGCTGAAAAGAGCCTGGCAAGAGGAAGGAGCAGTAGATGGCATATCACAGTGGGGTTACTTAGGGTTGTGTTCCCAGCCAGGCAGATGGAGCTCCTAAAGCTCCTGGAAGTCCCCAACTTACTGGACTGTGTGTGCTGGGATGATTTTTTCCATCTATGCTTTCTTGTGACCAGCAAGCTCTGTGTAATTCTTGCCTGCTTATCAGCCCTCTCACTGTTCAGAAGTCTCTCAAAGTGCCCGTCATTCCTTTGTCTCATAGCAGCCAGTTGTGGGTACCTCTTTTCCTCAAGTAGTTGGAATCTGAGTCCCTTCTATTATTCCATCTGTCTTAGCTTTTCAAACCCTATAATCTCTAGAGGACCAGGTAATGTGGGATCATTTTCAAAGAGCAGATTTCCAGCTGTGGGTGTTTAGCAGACCTGGGCTGCTTCTTCCTCCCTGCTCTGTTTCTCTTCCTCCTGCCTGTGAACTGGGGCTGGGGGAGGGTTCAGGTCCTGCCAGATCATGGCTTTGTTTCTTTCCCCTTTTCAGTGAGGTCTTCCCTTTTCCCCAGCTGTAGGCAATCTGTAGCAGTCTTTAGGATACTCTTCCAGGATTAGTCGTATTTGTTGTATTTTCATGTTATATATAGTTTTGGCAGGAGGGTTCTGCTTCACTTCTTGTACCACCATCTTTTTCCCATATTTCTAAAATGGTTTTATTTTGTAAGATGGTTTTTATTTCATATAATCTTAAGACTGGTATGAAAGACCACAAAGCAAAAAAAATTATTATTATTATGCCTTGTATTTAAAAAAGCAAGCATCAATGGTGATTTTTACACAGAACCTGAGTTGCTGCTGTTTAATACCAGGTTTCATAAATGTTCACCATCAGGTATTTCTGTAAATGATTTTAAAGTATTACAAACAACTGCTGTATGGTTTCTATGTTCAGTATTATGTTTATCTAAATTTATTTCCTTCTTTTCTTCTCCCAAGAAGTACACAGGCACTTTGTACATGGAATCTTGTTTCTGGTTCAGGAATCTGAAGAATTATACAAATCTTTACAGAACTCTCCCTGTGGAGCTTAACATACATTCCCATGGGAGAGTCCATTAATCAAAGCTTGGAACCAATACATGTGACCCTTCCTCCTTTGCCAAAGCCCTGAAAGAGGAGCTGAGATGCACAGAACAGAGGTATATCGAAACCCCTAGGGTTAGGTATGGCCCTGACCAAGCAAAACCTGAGCAGAATTTTGATTTCATCCTGTTCTAAATGGGAAGGATAAATGGGAAGATTGCTTTTTGTGCTATATTTTTTCAGGTTTTTATAATGAACCTTTCATCATTTCATGACATAGCTTATTCAGAGGTATATTGTTCAAAAAATTAAGTTGTGCTAAATAAGAAGAGGAGTATGTGTAAAACAGCCTGTCCTTAGACAACATGAATAAAAACAAGCCCCCAGTTCAGAGAAATTTTCCTCCTGAAATTCACACTGACACTGCTGGATGAGCCCATTAATACAGAACACACATAAGGAACTGCCACTGTCCCTTGGCTTCTGGATCTTTCTTGCAAACCTCAGTAATGGAGAACTCTGAGAATCATGAGTTCTTAGCTCAAAATGATTGGCTGAAGTCAAGAGACACCATGAGAGACCTTGATAATGGCTGAAGAGAGATAGATTGAGGTGTATCAGAAGGGATGATGTTCTACTAATACTTCTGTAGTGAGTTTGCATAGCAGCTCTTGTCAAATTCCAGAACTTTGCTTCCTTCATCTAACCCCAACTGCTCCTCACCCCAATACACATACTCCATATCCCAACAGTGAGGCAGTCTGTTAAGATATTAAAACAACAGTTCTTTCCTATTTCTTTTCCTCCCCTTTCGGGTAGAAAAATATACTGCCAGGATCACAGTCCATAAAGGTAATCTAATATAGGGAATAACAAAGAGCAAATGTTTTTGTCTGGGTTCTTAATTCTGTTAATACAAGTCATTGCAGGCTTCTCATTTCCAGAAAAAAGTGTAAGGGGCTTAAGAAGTTGTTATTCTGTCTTGATAAGTAAAAATCTGGGCAATTAGGAAATCCACAGATGTTAGTTCCATCTGGGAAGAAAGGTCACAGGACAGAAATTTACCCTCAGAGTTGGAGAGGAAGAGAAATACAACTTTGAGGGGCATAGATCCATAAGCAAAAAACTCCCTGGGTACTAGTACCAGGGCAGGAAATTAAAATGTGGCTGTCAAATTGCTGGAGACATGAAGAGGTCTGAGCTCATACACTAAGGGGAAAACAGTCATAAAGGTACCCCACAGTCTGAGAGATTTATTTCTCAAAGTGAATAGCAGAGAAGATATTTCTTTTCTGCTTGTTGCAGGGATGAGGAAAAATAACAATTTTTAAGTTTTCTGGAGCCTTGGGGACTTCTTACAAATTCAACCCTCAGAAAAAACTCTTGCCAGAGGCTAACCTATTGGGGTGTTATCACAACCTAACAAACCTGTGGGAAGGAAAATGTCCAACTCCTCCCTACTCCAGTCATACAGTCTCACCTAATAAATGAGTGAACTTTGGGAAAGGTGGAGAGAAACAATGGTGAACTTCACAGCCTGAGGCACAGACTATCTAGAACAGGAGACCTAGATGATTCTCCTCTTCCACACTTGACCATCACACTCTTAACATCCATTTATAGCAGTTTCTTTTACACAATGCATCATGTCCCAAAACTATAAAACATTTATGAGCCATACAAAAGGCAAACAACTATTTTTTGTGCTGTTGCTTTTTTTTTGGTATCATTAATCTAGAATTACATGAGTAACATTTATGTTTACAAGACTCCCCCCATAGCCAAGCACCCCCTACAAACTCCATTACCCTCACTGTCCATCAGAGTAATAAGATGCAATGAATCATTACTTGTCTTCTCTGTGTTTCACAGCCCTCCCCATGACCTTGCCACATATTGTACATACTAATCATAATACTGCCTTTCTTCTCCCCCCTTATCCCTCCCTTCCCAACCACCCTCAGTCCCTTTCCTTTGGTAACTGTTAGTCCATTCTTAGGTTCTGTGATTCTGCTGCTGTTTTGTTCCTTCAGTTTTTATTTGTTTTCATACTCAACATATGAGTGAAATCATTTGGTATTTGTCTTTCTCCGCCTGGCTTATTTCACTGAGAATAATTCCCTCTAGCTCCATCCATTTTGTTGCAAATGGTAGGATTTGTTTTCTTCTTAAGGCTGAATAATATTCCATTGTGTATATGTACCACATCTTCTTTATCCATTCATCTACTGATGGACACTTAGGTTACTTCCATTCCTTGGCTATTGTAAATAGTGCTGCGATAAACATAGGGGTGAATCTCTCTTTTTCAAACTGGGCTGATTTATTCTTGGGCTAAATTCCTAGAAGTGGAATACCTGGGTCAAATGGTATTTCTATTTTGAGCTTTTTGAGGAACCTCCATACTGCTTTCCACAATGGTTGAACTAATTTAGATTCCCACCAGCACTGTCGGAGGATTCCCCTTTCTCCACAATCTCACCAACATTTGTCATTCATCTTTTGGATAGTGGCCATCCTTACTGGTGTGAGTGATATCTCATTGTGGTTTTAATTTGCATTTCTCTGATGACTAGTGATGTGGAGCATCTTTTCATGTGTCTGTTGGCCATCTGAATTTCTTCCTTGGAGAACTGTCTGTTCAGTTTCTCTGCCCATTTTTTTATTGGGTTATTTGATTTTTGTTTGCTGAGGTGTGTGAGCTCTTTATATATTTTGGATGTCATCCCTTTATCGGATCTGTCACTTATGAATATATTCTCCCATACTGTAGGATGCCTTTTTCTTCTATTGGTGGTGTCCTTTGCTTTACAGAAGGTTTTCAGCTTGATATAATCCTACTTGTTCATTTTTGCTTTTTTTTTCCCTTGCCAGGGGAGGTATGTTCATGAAAAACTCTCTCATATTTATGTCCAAGAGAATTTTGCCTATGTTTTTTTCTAAGAGTTTTATGGTTTAATGACTTACATTCAAGTCTTTGATCCATTTTGATTTTACTTTTGTATATGGGGTTAGACAATGATCCAATTTCATTATCTTACATGTAACTTTCCAGTTTTGTCAACACCAGCTGTTGAAGAGGCTGTCATTTCACCATTGTATGTCCATGGCTCCATTATCATATATTAATTGACCGTATATGTTTGGATTAATATCTGTTCTCTCTATTCTGTTCCACTGGTCTGTGGCTCTGTTCTTGTTCCAGTACCAAATTGTCTTGATTACTGTGGCTTTGTAGTAGAGCTTGAAGTTGGGAAGCAAGATGCTTCCTGCTTTATTCTTCCTTCTGAGGATTGTTTTGGCTTTTCAGGGTTTTTGTGGTTTCATATGAATTTTAAAGTTATTTGTTCCAGTTCGTTAAAGAATGCTGTTGGTATTTTGATAGGTATTACATTGAAACTGTATATTTCTTTGGGCAGGATGGCCATTTTAACAATATTAATTCTTCCTAGTCAAGAGCATGGAATGAGTTTCCATTTGTTAGTGTCCTCTTTCTCTTAAGAGTGTCTTGTCATTTTCAGGGTATAGGTCTTTCACTTTCTTGGTTAGGTTTATTCCTAGGTATTTTATTCTTTTTGATGCAATTGTGAATGGAATTGTTTTCCTGATTTCTCTTTCTGTTAGTTCATCGTTAGTGTATAGGAAATCAACAGATTTCTGTGTATTAATTTTGTATTCTGCAACTGTGCTGAAAGCACATATTAGTTCTAGTAGTTTTGGAATGGAGTCTTTAGGGTTTTTTATGTACAATTATCATGCCATCTGCAAATAGTTACAGTTTGACTTCTTCTTTACCAATCTGGATTCCTTGTATTTCTTTGTTTTTTCTGATTGCCATGGCTAGGACATCCAGTACTATATTGAATAACAGCGGGAAGAGTGGGCATCCCTATCTTGTTCCTGATTTTAGAGGAAAAGCTTTCAGCTTCTTGCTGTTCAGTATGGTGTTGGCTGTGGGTTTGTCATATATGACCTTTATTATGTTGAGGTACTTGCTCTGTATACCCTTTTTGTTGAGAGTTTTTATTATGAAAGGATGTTGAATTTTGTCAAATAATGCTTTTTCAGCATCTATGGAGATGATCATATGGTTTCTGTACTTCTTTGTGTTAATATGGTGGATGACGTTCATGGATTTTCTAATGTTATACCATCCTTGCATCCCTCAGATGAATCCGACTTGATCACGGTGTATGATATGCTTGATGTATTTTTGAATTCGGTTTGCTAATATTTTTTGAATATTTTTGCATCTACATTCATCAGGGATATTGGTCTGTAATTTAGTTTTTTGCTGGAGTCTTTCCCTGGTTTCGGTATTAGAGTGATGCTGGTTTTATAGAATGTTTGGAACTCTTCCCTCCTATTCTATTATTTGGAAAACTTCAAGGGACTGGCTATTATGTCTTCTCTATATGTCTGATAAAATTCAGCAGTGAATCCACCTGACAGAGGGGTTTTGTTCTTGGGTAGTTTTTTGATTGCTGATTCAATTTCTTTCCTGGTAATTGGTCTGTTTACTTTTTCTGTTTCTTCATTGGTCAGTCTTGGAAGGTTGTATTTTTCTAGTAAGTTGTCCATTTCTTCTAGGTTTTCCAGCTTGTTAGCATATGAATTTTCATAGTATTATCTAATAGTTTTTTTTAGTTCTGTGGGGTCTGCTGTGATTTTTCCTTTCTCATTTCTGATTCTGTTGATGTGTATATGTTCTATTTTTCTCTTAATAAATCAGGCTAGGGGCTTATCTATTTTGCTTATTTTCTCAAAGAACCAGTTCTTGGTTTCATTGATTATTTTCTATACTTTTATTCTTCTCAATTTTATTTATTTCTTCTGTCATCTTTACTATGTCCCTCCTTCTGCTGACTTTGGGCCTCATTTGTTCTTCTTTTTCCTGTTTCAATAATTGTGACTTATTAGACTATTCATTTGGGATTGTCCTTCCTTCTTAAAATATGCCTGGACTGCTATATACTTTCCTCTTAGAACTGCCTTCATCCCATCCCACAGAAGTTGATGCTATCATCGCCATTTGTCTCCATATATTGCTTATCTCCATTATAATTTGGTCATTGATCCATTGATTATTTAGAAGCATGTTATTAAGCCTCCATGTGTTTGTGAGCCTTTTTGTTTTCTTTGTACAATTTATTTCTAATTTTATGCCTTTTTGTTCTGAGAAGTTGGTAAAATTTCAATCTTTCTAAATTTACTGAGGCTCTTTTTTTGTGGCCTAGTATGAGGTCTATTCTGGAGAATGTTCCATGTGCACTTGAGAAGAATGTGTATCCTGCTGCTTTTGGGTGTAGAGTTCTATAGATGTTTATTAGGTCCATCTGTTCTAGTGTGTTGTTCAGTGCCTCTGTGTCCTTACTTATTTCTGTCTGGTGGTTCTGTCCTTTGGCGTAAGAGATGTGTTGAAGTCTCCTAGTATGAATGCATTGCATTTTATTTCCTCCTTTAATTCTGTTAGCATTTGTTTAATGTATGTTGGTGCTCCTGTAATGGGTGCATATATATTTATAATGGTTATATCCTCTTGGACTTACCCCTTTATCATTATGTAATGTCCTTCTTTATCTCTTTGTTATTTTATTTCTTTTGAAGTCTATTTTGTCTGATACAAGTAATGCAACACCTGCTTTTTTATCCCTGTTGTTTGCATGAGATATGTTTTTCCATCCCTTGACTTTAAGTCTGGTATATCTTTGGGTTTAAGGTGAGTCTCTTGTAAGCAGCATATAGATGGGTCTTTCTTTTTTATCCATTCTGTTACTCTGTGTATTTTGATTGGTGCATTCAGTTCATATACACTTAGGGAGGTTATCGAAAGATATGTACTTATTGCCATTACTGGCTTTAGATTCATGGTTACCAAAGGTTCAAGGGTACCTTCTTTACTCTCTAGCTATCTAACTAAACTCTCTTTTTAAGCTATAATAAACACAGTCTGATGATTCTTTATTTATCTCCCTTCTTATTTCTCCTCCTCCATTCTTTATATGTTAGGTGTTTTATTCTGTATTCTTTTGTGTTTCCTATGACTGCTTTTGTGAGCACTTGATTTTTTTTGCCTTTAATTAGTATTTGGTTAGTCTGCTTTCTTTGCTGTGATTTTATTTTTCTCTGCTGAGATATATTTAGCCTTAGGAGTGCTCCCATTTAGAGCAGTTTCTCTAAAATACCCTATGGAGGTGGTTTTTGAGAGTCAAATTTCTTCAACTTTTCTTTTTCTGGGAATTGTTTAATCCCTCCTTCATATTTAAATAATAATCGTGCTGGATACAGAATCCTTGGTTCAAGGCCTTTCTGTTTCATTGCATTGAATACATCATGCCACTTTCTTCTGGCCTGTAAGGTTTCTGTTGAGAAGTCTGATGATGGCCTGATGGGATTTCCTTTGTAGGTGACTTTTTACCTCTCTCTAGCTGCCTTTAATACTCTGTCCTTGTCTTTGATCTTTGCCATTTTGATTATTATGTGTCTTGGTGTTGTCCTCCTTGGGTCCCTTGTGTTGGGAGTTCAGTGGGCCTCCATGGTCTGAGAGACTATTTCCTCCCCCAGTTTGGGGAAGTTTTCAGCAATTATTTCTTCAAAGACACTTTCTAT
This sequence comes from Manis pentadactyla, assembly GCF_030020395.1. Lineage (NCBI taxonomy): Eukaryota > Metazoa > Chordata > Mammalia > Pholidota > Manidae > Manis > Manis pentadactyla. The sequence goes on from NC_080039.1 coordinate 27,633,868, forward strand.
CCCTTTTTCTCTCTTCTTCTTCTTCTTCTGGTGCTCCTATAATGTGCATATTATTCTACTTGGATTGGTCACACAGTTCTGTTAATATTCTTTCATCCCTAGAGATCCCTTTTCTCTCTCTGTCTCAGCTTCTCTGTATTCCTGTTCTCTGATTTCTATTCTGTTAATGGCCTTTTGCACCTAATCCAGTCCCCTCTTTAGTCCTTCCAGAGATTGGTTTATTTCTGTATTCTCCCTTCTCTTCTTGCTCCTTTAGCTCTTGCATATTTCTCTGCAGGTCCATCAGCATGGTTATGACCTTATTTTGAACTCTTTTTCATGAAGCTTGGTTAAACCTCTCTCCCCAGTCCCTCTCTTGGGGATTGTCTGGGTAATTCTGGAATGAACCAAATTCTTCTGCCTTTTCATGGTGATAGTGGTAGCTGTATGCAGGTTGTGCATGTTTCAGCTTGGAAAACAAAGTTATTTCCTGTTTCCTATTCACCTTTCCCTTCTCCACTGCCTGTGTACACTCCTGGAGCAGCCTCTGGTTTAATCCCCTAAGCAGCTGTGTGTGGGGATCACTGTCAGTGTAGTCTAGAGCCCTGTGGTGACTGGCAGGCAAGCCGAGTTTGCTCTCCTGTGAGAGTGGACCCCTCTGCCTGTGCTGGGAAGCTGCACACTGGTGGTGGCCTTTGGGTCTTGCATGGGCAGCTGCCCACCAGGAGGACATTCTGGGCAGCTGTTGGGGATGCAGCCACTTCTGAGATGCTCTGAGGCTGCTGCCAGCTTGCCTGCCCGGCCTTAATCTACTGGGAAGCTGTGTTGGGGTCCACACCAGCCAGGGGAATAACTTGATGGCTGCTTATCACCATGAGGGTCTTCAGAGCTGCACTGCCACCCAGGGGGTTAGGGTGTCTGGAGTTCCCCAGGATTCCCAGCTGCTGGGGTGCATGTGTCAGCATGATTCCATCCACCTGTGAGGTCCCTGTCCCTTTAAGGCTTTCAAAAAGCACTCACTTTTCTTTTGTCCCAGGGGAACCTGTTGCAGGAACCCTCTCTCAGATTTTGCTCTTTTGTTTCTCTAATATCCGGCACACCATGCACTGTGTGTGGATGACTAGGGCTGGGTATTTAGAAGTCCTAGGCTCCCACTCCCTCCCCTCTCTGACTCCTTTCCTCCTGTCATGGAACTGGGTCAGGGCAGCGCTCAGTTCCTGCCAGGCTGTGGCTTGTATCTTACCCCCTTCCTTGAAATGCTGAGTTCTTGCATATGTAGACGTAGCCTGGCTGTTGTACTGTATCCCCGGGTCTTTCTTTTAGGAATAGTTGTATTTGTTGTATTTTCAAAAACGTATATGGTCTTGGGAGGAGATTTCTGCTGCCCTACTCATGCCGCCATCTTTGCTTCTTCAAACAACACAGTTTTAAGAGACAGAATCAGCAAGCTTCTTAACCATACTAAGATGTGGCAGATATGTTAGAAATATCAAATCAGATACTTCAAGCAACTATGATTAATATATCAAAAGCTCTCATAGAAAAGTCAAGGACATGCAAGGACACATGGAGAATATAAACAGAGATGGAAATTCAGAGAAAGCTCCCCCCAAAATTCTAACTCTCAGCTAACTATGAATAGTGGGAACTATCCCTTTTTAGTGAAGGGCAACTATTGAAACAACAGAGCTAACTACTTAATGGAAAAAGCATAAACTTTCCTGCTAAGATCAGGTAAAGCTGAATATGTTCCCTTACCACTCCTTTTCAACAATGCACTAGATATCCTAAGTAATGCAGTAAAACAAGAAGAGGAATAAAATGTACAAAGATTGGGAGGGAGGTAAAAAGACTGTCTCTGTTCACCAATGCAAGATTGTCCATGTAGAGAATCCCAAAGAAGTGACTGTAAAGTTGGTGCAACAAATGAGTATATGTAGTGAAGTTGCACAACATGAGATTGATATACAAAATTCAATCACTTTTTATGTATGAGAAATGAACAAGTAGAATTTTAAATTAAAAGCAGTCATTTACAATGGCACCCAAAAAGTGAAACACATAGGTATAAATCTAACAAACTATTTAACAAGACTTATATGGAGAACATTAGAAAACTCTGATAAAAAAAATCAAATAAGAATAAAATAAATCAATGGATATTCTATAGTCATTATTGGGAGACTCAATAATTCCAATATGTCAATTCATCCATTGCTGAACCTATTCAATATTTTTTCCATCACAATCCCTGCAAATATTTATTTGGATATTGGCAAGGTGACTTTAAAGGTTATGTTGGAAAGGACAAAGACCCATAATGAAAAGTGACCATTGGACAGAGGATGAATTAGGCTGAATGTCACTCCTGAACTTCAAGATTTACTGTAACACTACAGTAATCAAGACAAAGTGGTATTGGAGAAAGAATTGACCATCCCTTAGTGTAATAAAAGAGATCTCAGAAATAGATGCATTTAAACATAGTCAACTGATTTTGGACAAATAAATGAATTTAATACTGTGGTAAAGAGTAGTCATCCATACCCAGAGTTCTAGAGAAACCGTGTAAAGCAATTAATAAAATGAAGCTGGACAGAATCTTTCCACCATTTTCAAAGTTAACTCAAAATAAATCATATACCCAAATATAATGTAAGAAACTATAAAACTTCTGAAATGCCATAGGAGAAAAATCTAGATCACCTCAGATATGGTGGTGATGTTTTAGAAACAATACCAAAGGCACAATACATGAAAGAAATAATTGCTAGCTGGACTTCATTAAAATAAAAAAAACTTCTGCTCTATGAAAGACACTGTCAAGAAAATGTGAAGAAATGCCACAGGCTGGGAGGAAGTTTTCAAAAGACAGTTTTGATAAATTATTAGTAATTCAACTATTCCAAGAACTCATAAAACTAAACAATACAAAATAAAAAACTATGTTATATAAAGGGCAGGGACCTTTAAAGACACCTCACCAGAAATGAAACACAGATGGTGATCATATGAAAAAATGTTCTACATACTATGTCATTATGACATTGAAACTGAAAGCAACAGTTACATACCAGTACACATAATCACTTGCCCCAAACCCCAAACTGACAATATCAAATGCTGACAAAGATGTGGAGCAACAAGAACTGCCATTCAGTGTTGGTGGAATGAATATGTCAGAAGACACTTTGGCCCAATGTTACAAAACTAAGTGTACCCCTATTATATGATCCAGCAATCACACTCCTTGGTATCTTCTAGGATGAACTGAAAATGGATATCCATACAAAAGCTGAAGAACTATGTTGATAGTTGCTTTATTTATGATTACCCAAGATTGAAGAAAAGCAAAGGAAAACCAACTCTGGCATATCCTGAAAATGTAATATTATCCATAGCTAAAGAAAGTGATCTATCAAACCATGAAAAGGCATGGAAACTTTCATATATATTAAGTGAAAGAAGCCAAGCAAAGCATTTTATATCATGTAGGATTGCAATTATATGAAATTGTGGAAAAGGCAAAACTAGGGAAAGAGTAAAATGGTCAGCACTGCCAGGCTTTAGGGAAGTGATAGTGTCAACAGGCAGAGCACCAAGGAGTTTTATGGTGCAGAAACTATTCTGTATGATATTCAAACAGTCAAGACACATCATTACATTTTTTTCAATGCTGTAGACAACACCAAAAGTGAATCTCAAAGAAAACTTAGGTTTTTTGTGACAATGATATGTCGAATCAGGATCATAGATGTAAGAAATATATGATTCTGGCACAGGGTGTGGATAGTGGGAGAGGGTGCAATACTACATTGATAAATACTCTGTATTTTCCCCCTCAATTGTTCTATTAACTTAAAGAATAAAAAGGAAGCTATTACTCACTGAACACTAACCTTTGAACCAGAACCCCAGAGTTGAATGCAAATTTGAATTCCAACCCGTGAAACCAAAGAGAAAGCCTAACCCATGAAAAGGAACCCTGACCCCTCACACTGAGCCTCAAGCCCTCAATACAAACTGGAAACCTAACCCTTGATTCTCACCTTGATCACTCACCTGGAACCTTAGGAATCCGAGAAACAACCGTGTTCTCTTCACACACTGGTTGCATATGCTGAAGGACTGAAGCAGAACCATTATTTGGTTTCTTGGATCTGCCCTTGAGGTGCATAGCCTTGTTAGTAGTCCCACATTTATGCACATGTGATTTCATAGTGGGATACTGGTAAAACAGAAAACAGGATTCCTGCCAAATCTCTTTCTCTACTGGACTAGGCTCTAAGCCATTTTAATAGGGATGTTTTGGGTTTTGTTTTTAGGTTTCTTCTTTTCTCTTGCTTTTCCTACCTTGCAATGTTTCAAATGCCATCACTCAACATGCATCCTGAGAGAATATTTTCTGGGATGGAGAAACCTGTGATGACTAGGCTTCTTACAATCTTCAAACACATTGATTTGGGAAAGACACAAACATGGGTCATTCCAGAAAACCATATTTCCTAAAATTGTGAAAGGAAAGCTTGATTCTTTTGTGCTGAGAGGATGGGCATGATACATCTTTGACTTCACAATTCTTTTGAAAAACAGTCATTTCAGTTGGATATCAGCTGAGACCTGTCCTCAAGTCCCTACTCATCAAAGTTTGGTTCCTAACATACGACATCTTTAAAATATGTTACACACAGACCTTAGCATCTGATGTGGATTATAGGATTGAATTTTTAGAGTAGTGCATGCTATGAGTTGCTGCTCTGAAGAAACCCATTTTCCACGCTGAAAAGGAGTTTGGAAGGTGGAATTGTCCATCAAGAGTTATCATCTGGGTAAGCAATAGGGCATTGCTTAATGATTCCCAAGATGTCTCCTGTTCTCCAACTCCAGGGTAATGGAATCCAAGCATGGATGATTTTTCCTTTGGGATATTGTCAATATCAGAATACTTACTGCTCAGCATATACAAAGCATAGGCCTACAATCTACAAAAAAAGGCTATACTGCCCCCAAAATTCAGTGTAAGAGAGTGAGGAAACCCTCTGCACACAATCTCACCTCAAACATCCAGGTGGGCATCATTGTTGGAGGCTGTATCAAGTGGATCATCTTTTGAATTAAGAAGATTTGCCATGATTTACCTGGTGGGACTAGTATCCTCACAATTATCCTGCCAAATGGAAATATTGGAAAAAATAGACCAAAATTGAGTTAGGGAGATATTTCACCATGTTGTCCAGCAGGCTGTGAAGGTGTAGGGGGACCATGATTTAAGGCTTGTAGCATAGTCCTAGAAATTGGAATGTTAAAGCTCCTAAATTATTGCCTGGATTATCAAGGAGGAACCCAGCCTAGTGGACATCTTGATGTGGACTCACTGTCTCTCATTTTGGCTTAGTACCTACTAAACTTGAAGAGCAAATACAGTTTTGAAGCCAGGACTTGAAGATTGGATACCCACACAATTTACTTTTCAGAGAATAATCCAATATTTTGTTCAAAGATATGGATATTCTGTTTCCAAATTCAGTCATTATTTATCCTATGGTTAAGGGATATTAGCACTGAAATTTCATCTCAGTAACAAAATCATCTACAAGTTAATTTGTAAATAGTCTTCCCAAGGAGGTGATTCCCCTCATTCTAAATCTATGCCTAACACTTCCACTACTCAATGAATCTAAACCTAACCCAACCACATCCTATGTCTGACCCTAACCCCAAACTTATCCTTAAGCATAACCTTAAACCTCAGGCCTAGCCCTAAGTATAACATTAGCACTAATGCTACACCTCAATAGTAACTCTACCCCTACTCTCAACCACAAACCTTAACTCCTACTTGCACCACAACCCTAACCCTTAACTCACCCTGCACCTAATGTTCTCCTGAATCCAAAAAACCCACTCAAAGCCTTGAACAAGAAACCTGATTCTGAATCCTTAAGTCCTAAACATAAACCCAAAACCTAGTGACTGGAACTAAACCCAAAAATTAGGTTTGACTTCTAAGCATGAAATTGACACCTGAACCCAATCTAAACCCCTGAACCCAAATCCAAAGCCTACTTCTGTGACCCTGATTCCTGACAGCTAAACACTGATGATCACCCTTATTCCTTAACCACGCTTAGAGTGATGGATGCCTGAGTGTTTGGATAGATACAGGAAGAGTTGAATGTGTTCTGGTAGTTCATACATTTGGAAGTTCCATGGAAGACTTCTCTATAAATAGGACTATAACCCTGATGTTTGCAATATGAGATGACTAAGCTTGTCAGGGTTCCATGGTGGATGCACCCAATGGGAAGCACCTCTGGTAGGGAGAGCTTCAATAAATGCCACTGTGTGCAAGCTTCTCCACAGCTGGGTGGTGGATGGGCCCTAAGCCTCTGAGCTGCAGTCTTGCAGAGAAGGATCTAAGGCTGTCTCTGTTACACTGTTTTGCTTCTCAGACTTTTCCAGACTGACAGATAAACATTGCTCTGGCAAGGTGTGCTATCTGTGTATACTTGTACTCCTAGACACAAGTATACTGTAAAAGGTCTTCTGCCCAGACTCAAGGGAAGAAGCAGAGCAAGTTGCATTCTGCACATTGGAAGCAGGATGCATGAGCATTCTGTTCAACAGGCCAGAAGCAGGCAGCACCAGGAGACTCTTTCAAGTAAGATGCTCTTTGTGTCTAATGAAGCTGAATTCAAATCTGCCATGGAAAATGTTCTGGTGTACCTCAGCTCGAACTTCATGATCCAACACTGCAATCAATGCCTTTCAGTTACTTTCTCCTAAGTTATACAGTGGGATGGCAAAAGCTAGGTGTGCCTTATGTGTCCTCTGTGAATACCCCTTAATGCCAAGAGACACATGTGCTGTGAATAGGACTTTCAACCATATTGAAGGGAAGATGCTTTTGGGGCTATTTACAGCAGATGATCCATTCATCCCCACAAAGCTCTGCTCTGAGCCTGAGCTCTATCAGCTTGAACTAACCATGTGCAGCACAGCTCTCTCTTTGTGACCTGCAGGGAGAAAGAATACTGTGCTACGAGTTTAAGGCTAAATGCTGTAGTGCAGGTCTAAGACTGTGGCATTCAAGCACACTGAAGAATGCCTCTCATTCTTGGCTGTTTGTTCAAGGTTTTTAATCCTCTGGTAATGCCTTGTTTCATGAGGCATGTAGAAGAGGATGCACATGGCAGCCTCCTCCCCTGTATGAAACCGAAATTCACTGAAGATGCTTTAGTAGTAAAGTGTCAGAAAGTGTTCTAGGAGACCCTTATCACAGATTCACGTAGGGAAATAATTCAACGTGCACTGAGGATGCCTGCATGAGACAATACTTGGCTGCTTTCCCCTTGCATGCAACTTGCTCCTATGTGATATGGATAACTTAGTAAACATTGCAGTAGAAGGCTGTCCTCTCTGCATTCCCTTCAACTCTCAGCGATATGTGTGCTGTGAATAGGTGTTAGAACTACCTATATGGGAAGGTGCAGAACAAGATGCTTTCTAATAACAGCAGTGGAAGCAAGTCATACTTGGATTCAGCTTAGGTGAGTAAAAGAAGGCAGTGGAGGATGCCCTTCAAGTAATCATTCAAGTCAGCATAGAGGATGCTGAAACTGAGCTTGCAATGTGATTGCCATGTCTGTCCTGTGTGCCTGCACTCTAAGTGCCTAAATGAAGTCTGCCTGGTAGAACTCTCTTGCTGAGTGGAAAATGCTCACAGGTGTGGCCATTTATCCTAAATCCTTGCTGAGACATCCTGGCTGACAGAGAAACACATGCAAACAATAAATTCAGCTTGAAAGTTTTAAATGGGGCTTTTATTTGCTACTGCCTGGATGCTTCAGAGAGGCACAGAGCAGGTATTTATTTGGCTTTCAGCCAGTCTCCCATGATAGAGAATGAGCTCTGAATACTAGGTGAAGATTGGCTTGGAGGCATCAAGTAACATGTAAGCAAGAGATGTGTGCAAGCCTCTCCACAGCTGGATGGTGGATAGGCTGAAAACCTCAGAGCTGCAGTCCCATACAGAAGGCTCCGATGCTGCCTCTGTCACAGTGAATTGCTTCTCAGACATATCCAGATTGACAGCTACACATTGCTCTGGCAGATAGTACTACTTACATATGCTACTACTCCCAGACACAAATATACTGTGAAGAGGTCTTCTGCCCAGCCTCAGGGGAAGAGGCATAACAAGTTGCTTTCTGCACAGCACTGGAATCAGGATGGATTGGCATTCTGTTCAGTAGAACAAAGCAGGCAGCACCAGGAGCCTCTTTCAAGTAAGCTGCTCTTTATGGTTAATGAAGCTGAATTCAAACCTGCCCTGGAAATGGTTCTGGGGAACTTAACTTCTTAATTGACAATCTAACACTGCAACCAATGCCTTTCAGTTACATTCTCCTAACTCATACAGTGTGTGATGGCTAAACCTAGGTGTGCCTGGGTGTCCTCTGTGATACATGTGCTGTGAATAGGACTTCCAACTAGATTTAAGGGAAGATGCTGTTGGGCCTCCTTACAGCTGATCATCCACTCATCAGCACAGAGATCCGCTCTGCACCAGAGCTCTGTCAGCCTGAATTAACCATGTGCAGCACAGCACCCTCTTTGTCATGTGCAGGAGAAAGAATCCTTTGCTATAATATTTAGGCTAAATGCTTAATGCAGGCCTAAGACTGTGGCATTCAAACACACTGAAGAAAGCCTCTCATTCTTGGCTGTTTTTCCTGCAGGTTTGTAGTCTTTCAGGATGGCCTTCTTTTCTGAGGTCCCTATAAGAGGACACACAGTGTGGCCTCCTCCACTGTATGCAATAGCAATGCCCTGAGGGTGCTTTTGTATTAAAGTGTCAGAAACTGCTGCAGGAGAGTCTAATCCCAGACTCAGCTATGGAAACAATCCACCATGCACTGAGGAGAACCTCCCTGAGAGAATAGGAGGCTGCTTTCCTTTGCATGCAGCTTCCTATGGTGTGATATGGAAAACTTAGTAAACATTGCAGTAGAAAACTACCCTCTGTACGGCCTCGAACTAGCAAAGGTAAGTGTGTTGTTATTAGGCTTTGGCATTAGTCACATGGGAACTTGCATAACAGGTGATTTCTAATAACAGCAGTGGAAGAGAGTCAGATTTGTATTCAGCTTATGTGAGTAAAAGAAGACCCTGAAGGATGCCTCATTCAAGGAATCATTCAAGTCGTGGATGGGATGCTGAAACTGAGCTTGCAATGTGCTACCCATGTCTGCCCTGTGTGCCTGCACTCAAAGCATTTGAATGAAGTCTACTCTGTACAGCTCTCTTGCTGAGTGCAGATTCTTGCTTGTGTGGCCATTTAGCCTGGGGCCTTGCTGAGGCACCCTGACTGACAGAGAAACATTTCCATACAATGAATATACCTTGTAATTTTAGAAAGGGTGCTTTCTTTGATACTGCCTGTTTGCTTCAGAGAGGCCCAGAGGAGACAGTGGGCTATAAGCCGATCTCCCATACCACAATCTAAGCTTTGAAAACTAGTTGCACATTGGCTTCCGGCCCAAAGTAACATGCCAGCAACTGATGTGTGCAATTCCTCCCCACAGCTGGGTAGCTGATAGACCCTAAGCCTCACAGCTGGAGGCACACAGAGAAGGCTCTGAAGCTTTCTCTGTCCCAATTATTGGCTTCCCAGACATATCCAGATTCACAGCTCAACATTGTTCTGGTATGGTGTGCTACTTATATATACTAGTACTCCCAGGCACAAGTATGCTGTGAAGAAGTCTTTTGGCAGGCCTCAGGGGAAGAAGTAGAGCATATTGCCTTCTATGCAGCATTGGAAGCAGGATGGATGGGCATTCTGTTCCATAGGCCAAAATAAGACTGCACCAGGAGCCTCTTTCAAATAAGCTGCTCTTTATGGCTAATGAAGCTAAATTCAAACCAGCACCAGAAATTGTTCTGGGTTGTTTAAGCTATATCTCGATGATCTAACACTGCAACCCAAGGCTTTCATTTACTTTCTTATAACTCCCTCAGAGTGGGATGGCAAAACTCAGAGGTGCCTAGGTTTCCTCTGTGAATGTGCCTTAAGTCAAAGAGATATGTTGGCTGTGAAATGGACTTCCCACTAGATTAAAGGGAAGATGCTTTTGGGGGCTCCTTAGAGCTCATCACTCATTCACTCCCACAAAGTTCTGCTCTGGGTCTGAGCTCTATCAGCCTGAACTAAGCATGTGCATCACAGCTTTCTCTTTGTGACATGTGGGAAGAAAGAATCCTGTGGCATGAGTATTAGGTTAAATGCTTTAGTGCAGGCCTAAGTCTGTGGCATTCAAGACACTGAAAAAAGCCTCTTGTTCTTGGCTGTTTTCTCCACAGGTTTGTAATCCTCCAGCAGGTCCTTCTTTCCTGAGGGCCCTAGAAGAGGACGCACAATGCAGCCTCCTCCCCTGTGTGAAATAGCAATGTCCCGAAGATGCCTTTGTAGTAAAGTACCAGGAACTGCTGCAGCAGAGCCTTATGCCAGACTCTGCTGGGGAAACAATGTACCATGCACTGGGGAGACCCTGCCAGAGAGTACTAGACTTCTTACCCCTTGCGTATGACTTGCTCCTATATGATAAAGAAAACTTTGTAAACATTGCAGTAGAAGGTTGTCATCTCTGTATGCCCCCTAACTCACAGATACAAGTGTGCTGTGAATAGACCTTAGTACTAGACACATGGGAATGTGAAGAACAAGACATTTTCTAATAACAGGAATGGAAGCAACTCAGATTTGGATTCATCTTAGTTGAGTAAAAGAAGGCAGTGCAGGAGGCCCCATTCAGGGAATCATTCAATTTATCTTAGTTGATGCTGAAACAGAGCTTGCAATGTGCTTTCTTTGTCTGTCCTATTTACCTGCCCTCTAGGTGCCTGAATGAAGTCTACCCTGTACAGCTCTCTTGCTGAATAGCAGATGCTTACTTCTTTGGAAATTAAGCCTGAAGGTCTTGTTGAAGGAGCCTGGCTGACAAAGAATCAGTTGCATACAATGAATTCAGCTGGGAAATTTTAAAGGGCACTTTTTTTCCTGCTACTGCCTGGCTGCTTCAGAGAGGCCCAGAGTAGGCTGTGTTCTCTAAGCCGGGCTCCATCTCACAGGCTAAGCTTTGAAAACTAGGTGTACATTGGCTTCAGGCCCCAGTGAACATGTCAGCAAGAGGTGTGTGCAAGCCTCTCTACAGCTGGGTAGTGGATGGGCCCTAAGAGTCAGAGCAGGAGTCACACACAGAAGGCTCCTCGTCTGTCTCTGTCCATGTGATCTGCTTCTCAGACATATCCAGATTGACAACTTTGCTCTTGCAAGATGTGCTACTTAAATATACTTGCACAGCCAGACACAAGTATACTGTGAAGAGGTCTTCTACCCAGCCTCAGGGGAAGAAGCCGAGCAAGTTGCTTTCTGCAGAGGATTGGAAGCAGGACAGATGGGCATTCTGTTTAATAGGTCAAAAGCAGGCAGCATCAGAAGGCTGTTCAAGTAATCTGCTCTTTATGTCTGATTCAGGTGAATTCAAACTTGACATGGAAATTGTTCTGGGATACTTCAGCTCCAACTTGATGATATGACACTGCAACCAATGTCTTTTAGTTACTTTCCCAGCTCTTACAGAGTGGGATGGCAAAACCTAGGTGTGCCTAGCTGACATCTGTGAATGCACCTTAAGTCCAAGAGAAATGTGTACTGTGAATAAGACTTCTAACAAGATTGAAGGGAAGATGCTTCTGGGGCTCCTTACACCTCAACATCCATACATCCATACAAAGCTCTCTGCTCTGGGCCTGAGTTCTTCCAGCCTGAATTGTGAAGCAAAGCTCTGTCTTTGTGACTTGCATGGAGAAAGCATCCTGTGGTATGAGTCTTAGGCTAAATGCTCAAGTGCAGGTGTAAGACTGCGGCATTCAAGGAAGCAGAAGAAATCCTCTTGTTCTTGGCCGTTTTCCCACAGGTTTGTAATCCCCAGGTAAGGCCTCGTTTCCTGAGGGCCCTAGAAGAGGTCACACAGTGTCACCTCTTCCCATCTATGAAAAGGCAATGCCCTGAAGAAGGCTTTCTGGTAATGTTCCAGAAATTGCCTCAGGAGAACCTGATTCCAAGCTCTGCTAGGGATACATTTAACCATTTACTGAGGAGGCACTGCCTGAGAGGATACTATGCTGCTTACCCCTTGCAAGCAACCTGCTATGTGATATGGAAAACTTAGTAAACATTGCGATAGAATCCTGTCATCTCTGCATGCCCTCTAACTCACAGAGATAAGAGTACTGATGTAGGCCTCAGTATTAGCCACACAGACAGGTGGAGAACAGGTTCTTTCTAATAGCAGCAGTGGAAACAAGTAAGATTTAGATTCAGCTTAGTTTAGTAAAAGAAGGCAGTACAGGATGCCTCATTCAACGAATTATTCAAGTTTTCATAGTGGATACTGAAACTGAGCTTGCAATGTGCTTTGCATGTCTGTCCTGTGTGCCTGCACTCTGACCAACTGAGTGAAGTCTAACTTGTACAGTTCTCTTGCCTAGAGGCAGATGTTCACTTGTGTGGCCACTTAGGCTGAGGACTTCTTGAAGGAGCCTGGCTGACAGAGAAATTTTTGCATACAATGAATTCAGCTTGGAAGTTTAAAATGTTGCTTTTCTCTGCTACTGTCAGGCTCTTTCAGAGAGGCCCAGAGTAGACAGACATGTTGTTTTAAGCTGGTGTCCCATGCCACAGGCTGAGCTATGTATACTAGGTGCAGATTGGCTTGTAGGTCACAAGTAACATGTCAGCAAGAGGTGTGTGCATGTCTCTCCACAGCCTGGTGGTTAATGGGACAGAAGCCATAGAGGTGTACTCCTGCAGAGAGTGCTCTGAGGCTGTCTCTGTCCCAGTGATTTGCTTTACACAGATAATCAGATTGACAGCTGATAATTGCTTTAGCTAGGTGTGCTACTTATATATGCTTGTATTCACAGACACAAGTATACCGTGAAGAGTTCTTCAACATAGACTCTGTAGAAGAAGCAGAGCAAGTTGCTTTATGCAAAGCATTGGAAGGAGTATGGATGGGTATTCTCTTCAGCAGGCCAAAATCAGGCAGCACAAGGAGCCTCTTTCAACTTATTCTGTTCTTTATGGCTAATGAAGCTGAATTTACACCTGCCCTGAAAATTGTTCTGGAGTACCTAAAGTCTAGCTTGATGATCTAACACTGCAAGAAAGACTTTTCAGTTACTTATCCCTTGCTCATACAGAGTGGGATGACAAAACCTAGTTGTACCTAGGTGTCCTCTGTGAATGCACCTTAAGTCCAGGAGATATGTATGCTGTGACTAGGACTTTCTGCTAGATTTAAGGGAAGAAATTTTTGGGTCTACTTACAGCTGATCATCCATTCATCCCCACAATGTTCTGCTCTTGGTCTGAGTTCTATCAGCCTAAACTCACCATGTGCAGCACAGCTCTTTCTTTGTGACTTGCAGGGAGAAAGAATCCAGTGCTATGAGTCTTAGGCTAAATACTTCAGTGCAGGCTGTGGCATTCCAGCACACTGAAGAAGCCTCCTTGGATTCTTGGCTGTTTTCTTCACAGGTTTGTAATATTTCAGTAGGGCCTTGTTTCCTGAGTGCCCTAGAAGAGGGCACGCAGTGCCACTAAATGAACTTGTGAAATAACAATGCCCTGAAGGAGCCTTTGTAGTAAAGTGTGATGAACTGCTGCTGGAGAGCCTTATGCTAGACTCTGCTGGGGAAACAAGTCAGCATGCCCCGAGGAAGCTCTACCTGAGAAAATCCTATGCTTCTGTCCCCTTCCATGCAACTTGCTCCCATGTGATATGGAAAACTTAGTAAACACTGCCATAGAATGCTGTCCTCCCTGTATGCCCTGTAATTCACACAGATTGGTGTGCTTCAAACAGGCCTTAGCACTAGATACATGGGAAAGTGCAGAACAAAATTCCTTCTAATCACAGCAGTGGAAGCAAGTCAGCTTTGGATTCAACTTATGTGAGTGAAAGAGAGCAGTGCCGGGAGACCAATTCAAAGAATCATACCAGTCGTCTTAGCAGTAATTGAAACTGAGCTTGCAGTGTGCTTCCATGTCTGTTAGAGTGCCTGCACTCTAAGTGCCTGAATTTAGTCTGCGCTGTACAGGTCTCTTGCTGATCGGCAAATGATTCCTTGTGTGGACATTTAGTCTGACAACTTGCTGAGACAGTCTGGCTGTCAGAGGAAAGCTTGCATATAAAGAATTCAGTTTGAAAGTTCAAAATAGGGCATTTTTTTTCTGCTTCTGCCTGGCTGCTTCAGAGAGACCCAGAGTAGACAGGGGACTATAAGCCAATCTCCCATGCCACAGGGTTATCTCTGAAAACTAGGTGCACATTGCCTTCAGGCCCCAATTAACATGTCAGCAAGAGGTGCGTGCAAGCCTGTCCACAGCCTGGTGGTGGATGTGCCTTAAGCCTCTGAGCTATGCTTCTGAAGAGAAAGCTCTGAGGCTGTCTCTGTCCAAGTGATTTGCTTCCCCAGATAACCAGACTGACAGCTGACCTTTGCTCTGGCAAGGTGTGCTACTCATATACTTGTACTCACAGACACAAGTGTACTGTGAAGAGGTGCTTTGCTCAGCCTCAGGGGTAGAAACACAGCAATTTGCTATCTGCACAGTGTTGGAAGCAAGATAGATGGATGTTCTGTTTGATATCCCCAAAGCAGGCAGCACCAGGAACCTCTTTTCTGTTAAGCTGCTCTTTATGGGTAATGAAGCTGAATTCAAACCTGCCCTTGAAATTGTTCTGGGGTACCTAAGCTCCAACTTGATGATCTAACACTGCAACCAAGGCCTTTCAGGTACGTTTTCCTAATTCATACAGAGTAGGATGACAAAACCTGGGTGTGCCTGGCTGTCTGCAGGGAATGTGCTTAAGTACAAGAACTACATTTGGGGTGAATAGGACATCCAATTAGATTTAAGAGAAGAGGCTTTTTGGGCTCCTTCCAGCTGATCATGCATCCATCCCAACTAGGATCTGCTCTGAGCCTGAGGTTTATCAGCCTGAAGTGACCATGTGCAGCACAGCTCTCTCTTTGTGCCGTGAAGAAAGAAAGAACCCTGTGCTATGAGACTTAGTCTAATGGTTTAGTGCAGACCTAAGACTGTGGGATTCAAGAACACTGAAGAAAGCCTCAAGAACACTGAAGAAAGGCTCTTGTTCTTGGCTCTGTTCTCCACAAGATTTTAATCCTCCTGTAGGTCCTTATTTCCTGAGGGCTCTTGAAGAGGATGCAAAGAGTGGCCTTCTACCCTTTGTGACATAGCAATGCCCTGAAGATGCCTTTGTAGTAAAGTGTCAGAAATGGCTGCAGGGGAGCCTTATGCCAGACTCTGATGGGGAAACAATGCACTGTGCACTGAAGAGGCCGTGGCAGAGGGAATGCTAAGCTGCTTTCCCCTTGCATGGAACATGCTCCTATGTGATATGGAAACTAAATAAATACTTCAGCAGAAGGATTTCCTCTCCATATACCCTCTACTCACAAACGTAAGTGTGATGTGAATAGGCATTAGCAGTAGCCACAAGGGAATGTGCAGAAAAAGATGCTTTCTAATAAAAGCAGGGGATGCAAGTCATATTTGGATACAGCTTAGGTGAGTAAAAGAAGGCAGTGCAGTATGTCCCATTAAAGAAATCATTCAAGTCGTAGTGGCTGCTTGAACTGTGCATGCAATGAGCATTCTATGCTCTCCCTTGTGCCTGCACTTTAAGTGCCTGAATGAATTCTGCCCTTTACCAGCTCTCCCTTACTGAGTGTCAGAGGCATGCTTGTGTTACCATTTGGCCTGAGGCCTTGCTGAGGCAGCCAGACTGACAGAGAAATGCTTGCATAAAATGAATTCAGCTTGAAAGTTTAAAAAAGCACTTTTTTCTGCTACTTCCTGGCTGTTCAGAGAGGCCTAGAGTTGACTGGGTGCTATGTAAGCCAGTCTCCCATGCCACAGGCTGAGCTTTGAAAACTAGGTGCACAATGGCTTCAGACCCCAAGCAGTATGACAGCAATGGGTGTGTGCCATCTTTTCCACAGCCCAGTGTTGGAAGTGCCCTGAGCTTCAGAGCTGTGATCCTGCAGAGAAAGCTCTGAGGCTGTCTCTTTCTAAATGACATGCTTCTCAGACACATACAGACTGGCAGCTAAACAGTGCTCTGGCAAGGTGTGTTACTTATATATATTGGTACTTCCAGACACAAGTATATTCTCAAGAGGTGTTCTGCCCAGCCACAGAGGAAGAAACAGAACAAGTTGCTTTCTGCACAGCATTGGAAGCAGTAAGTATGGGTGTTCCATTCAATAGGCCTACAACAGGCATCACCAGGAGCCTGTATCATGTAAGCTGCTCTTTATGGCTCATGAAGCTGAATTCAAACCTGCAATGGAAATTGTTCTGGGGTACTTCAGTTCTATCTCCACAATCCAACACTGAACCAACGCCTTTCAGTAACTTCCTCCTACATCCTACAGAGTTGATTTTCAAAACCTAGGTGTGCCTGGCTGTCCTCTGCGAAGGGGCCTTAAGGCCAAGAGATATGCATGCTGTGAACAGGACTTCCAACTAGATTTACAAGAACATGCTTTTGGGACACCTTACAGTTGATCATCCATTCATTAGCACAGAGCTCTGCTCTGCACCAGAACTCTATCACCATGAAATAACCATGCGAAGCACAGCTCTCTCTTTGTGATCAGCAGGGAGAAAGTATCCTATGCTATGATTCTTAGGCTAAATGCTTAAGGGCAGTCCTAAGACTTCTGCATTCAAACACTCTAAAAGAGCCTCTTGTGCTTGACTGTTTTCTCTAGAGGTTGGAAATCCTTGTTTCCTGAGAGCCATAGAAGAGGATGCACAGAGCCACATTGTTCCCTGTGTGTAATAGCAATGCCCTGAGGATGCCTTTCTATTAAAGTGTCAGAAACTGCTGCAGAAAGAATCCACTACATACTGAGGAGACTCTCCCTGAGAGAATACTAGGCTACTTTCCCCATGCATGCAACTTGCTCCTCCGTACTTTTGAAAACTTAGTAAACATCTCAGTAGAGGGCTGTCCTCTCTTCAAGCCATCTAACACACACAGATTAGTGGGCTGCGAATAGGCCTTACGATTAGCCACGTGGGAAGGTGCAGAGAAAGATGCTTTGAAATAACAGCAGTGGAGGCAAGTCAGCTTTGGATTCAGATTACACGAGCGAAAGAAAGCAGTGTGGGATGGTCTATTGAATGAAACATTCAAGTCAATGTAGTGGATACTGAAACTGACCTTGTAATGTGCTTTCTGTGTCTGTTCTCTGTGTCTACACTGAGTTCAGGAATGAAGTCTGCCTTGTACAGATCTCTTGCTGAAGGGGAGATGCTCACTTCTGTGGCCATTTAGCCTGAGGCACTGCTGAGGCACCCTGACTGACAGAGAAAACCTTAAAAACAATGAATTCAACTCAAGAGTTTAAAGCAGCGCTTTTCTTCTGCTACAGCCTGGATGCATCAGAAAGGCCCGGAGTAGGTTGTGTTCTGTATAAGCCACTCTCCCATGCCATACGCTGAGATTTGAAAACCGGGTGTACATTATCTTCAGGCCCTAAGCTACATATCAGTAATGGGTGTGTGCAAGCCTCTCCCAGAGACTGGTGGGGGGTGGGCCCTGAACCTGAGAGCAATGGTCCTGCAAAGAAGTTTCTGAGGCTGTCTCTGACTAGTGACCTGCTCCTCAGACATGTCCAGATTGATGGATAAACAGTCCTTTGGCAAGGGGTGCTACTTCAGTATATTTGTACTCCCAGAAACAAATATACAGGGAAGTGGTCTTCTGCCCAGTCTCGGGGGAAAAAACAGAGCAAGTTGCTTTCTGCACAGCAGTGGAAATAGGATGGAAGGGCATTCTGTTCAATTGGCAACAAGCAGGCATCTGTAGGAGTCTCTTTCAAGTAAGCTGCTCTTCATGGCTAACGAAGCTGAATTGAAACCTGCAATCAAAATTGTTCTGGGGAAACTCAGCTCTATCTTCATGATCAAAACTGCAACAAAAGCCATCCAGTTATTCACTACAAACTCCTAAAGAGTGGGACAGCAAAACCTAGGTGTGCCTGGATGTCCTCTGTGAAGATACTTTAAATGCAAGAGATACGTGTGCTGTGAAGACGACTTCCAACTAGGTTTAAGGGAAGATGCTGTTGGGCCTCCTTATAGTGGATCATCCATTCATCAGCACAGAGCTCTGCTCTGCACCAGAACTCCATCAGCCTGGATTAACCATGTGCAGCACAGCACCTTCTTTGTCTTGTGCAGGGAGGAAGAATACTTGGCTATAATTCTTCAGGTAAATGCCTAGTGGCATTCCTAAGATATCTGCATTCAAGTACACTGAAGAAAACCTCCCGTGCTTGGCTGTGTTCTCCGCAGGTTTGTAATCTTCTGGTAGGGCCTCCCCTGGGTGAAATGGAAAGCTCTGAAGATACCTTTGTAGTAAAGTGTCAGACATTGCTGCAGGAGAGCCTCATGCCAGACTTGGCTGGGGAAAAAGTCCACTGTGCACTGAGGAGACTCTCCCAGAGGGAACAGTAGGCTGCTTTACCGTTGCATGCAAACTTGCTCCCATGTGATATGAAAAACTTAGTAAATGTTGCAGTAGAAGGCTGTCCTCTCTGCATGCCCTCTACCTCACAGAGGTAGGTGTGCTGCAGTGAGACCTTAGCATCCATCACAGGGGAAGGTGCAGAACAACATGGTTTGAAATAACAGCAGTGGAGACAAGTCAGTTTAGGATTTAGTTTATGTGAGTGAAAGAAAGCAGTGCGGGATGCCCCATTCTAGGAATCACTCAAGTCGTTGTAGGACAGGCTGAAAGTGAGCTCGCAATGTGCTTTCCATGTCTGTGCTTCATGCCTGCACCCTAAGCACCTGAAGGAAGTCTGCCCTGTACAGCTTTCTTGCTGAGCGGCAGATGCTCGCTTGTGTGGCCATTTAGCCTGAGGCACTGCTGAGGCACCCTGACTGACAGAGAAACCCTAGCATACAAGGAATTCAGCTCGGGAGTTTAAAGCAGCTCTTTTCTCCTGTTACTGCATGGCTGCTTTCAGAGAGGCCCGGAGTAGGTTGTAGGCTGAATAAGCCGGCCTCCCATGCCACACACTGAGATTTGGAAACCCAGTGTACGTTGTCTTCCAGCCCCAAGCCACATGTCTGCAGCAGGTGTGTGCAAGCCTCTCCCAGAACCCGGTGGCGGGTGGGTCCTGAGCCTCAAAGCTTCAGTCCTGCAGAGAAGACTATGAGGCTGTCTGTGCCCCAGTGACTTGCTTAATACACATGTCCAGATTGATGGCTAAACCGTGGTTTGGCAAGGGGTGCTACTTCAGTATACCTGTACTCCAAGAGACCAATATACTGTGAAGAGGTCTTCTGCCCAACCTCGGGGGAAGAAGCAGAGCAAGTTGCTTTCTGCACAGCAGTGGAAGCAGGACGGAAGGGCACTTTGTTCAACCGGTCTGAAGCAGAAAGCCAAAGGAGCCTCTGTCAAGTTAGCTGCTCTTTATGGCTAACGGAGCTGAATTCAAACCTGCAATCAAAATTGTCCTGGGAAACGTCAGCTCTAACTTCATAATCCAAACACTGCAAACAATGCCTTCCAGTTGAGCAACTCTACAAACTCCTAAAGAGTGGCACAGCAAAGCCTGGGTGTGCCTGGGTGTCCTCTGTGAATGTGCTTAGATGCAAAAGATACGTGTGCTGTGAAGATGACTTCCAACTAGGTTTAAGGGAAGATGCTGTTGGGCCTCCTTACAGTGGATCGTCCATTCATCAGCACAGAGCTCCGCTCTGCACCGGAACTCCATCAGCCTGGACTAACCGTGTGCAGCACAGCATCTTCTTTGTCTTGGGCAGAGTGGAAGAATCCTCTACTATAATTCTTAGGCTAAATGCCTAGCTGCAATCCTAAAACATCTGCATTCAAGCCCACTGTAGACAGCCTCTCCTGCTCGGCTGTTTTCCCCACAGGTCTGTAATCTTCCGGTAGGGCCTTGTTTCCTGAGGGACCTAGAAGAGGAAGCACCATGCTGCCTGGTTGCCTGGGTGTAACAGGAAGCCCCAAAGATGTCTTTGTAGTAAAGAGTCAGACATTGCCACATGAGAGCCTCACTCACGCCAGACTCTGCTGGGGAAACAGTCCACTGTGCAGTGAAGAGACCCTCCCAGAGAGAACAGTAGGCTCTTTTACCCTTGCATGCAAACTTGCTCCCATGTGATATGAAAAACTTAGTAAAAGTCTCAGCAGAAGGCTGTCCTCTCTGCGTGCCCACTACCTTGCAGAAGTAGGCATACTGCGGTGAGACCTTCATGCTCGCCACAGGGGAAGGTGCAGAACATGGTTTGGAATAACAGCAGTGGAGGCAAGTCAGCTTTCGGTTTAGCTTATGTGAGTGAAAGAAAGCAGCGCAGGATGCCCCATTCGAGGATGCATTCAAGTTGTTGTAGTATATAGGCTGAAAGTGAGCTTGCAATGTGCTTTCTGTGTCTGTGCTGTGTGCCTGCACCCTAAGCACAGGAATGAAGGCTGCCCTGTACAGCTGTCTTGCTGAGCGGCAGATGCTCGCTCATGTGGCCGTTTAGCGTGAGGCACTGCTGAGGCACCCTGACCGACAGGTGCCTCAATCTGTGATATGTGTGCTGTGAAGACGTCTTCCAACTAGGTTTAAGGGAAGATGCTGTTGGGCCTTACAATGGCTTGTCCATTCATCAGCACAGAGCTCCGCTCTGCACCGGAACTCCATCAGCCTGTAGTATCCACTTGCAGTGCAGCGCCCTCTTTGTCATGTGCTGAGCTAAAGGATTTCTGATTTCTCAGGGACTCTGAATTAGCAAGGGTTTTCTCACTCTTCATAATCTCATTGGATAGTTAGAAACTTAAAGTTTTTTTAGGCATCTCCCTCTAGCACCCAGAAGCTCTGCTTTTCGGAGCTGCCCAGTACCTCAAGCAATGGCATTGGTTGTAGCTGAGTGGTGCCAATGTCTACCATACAAAGCATGTCATTTTGTGCTTCCCAGCCATAGTTAGTGCTTCCTCTATTAGGGCCAGTGACCTGCTGTCATGGAGCCGCCTCTGCATTAAGGTCCTAAGCTGCCATAAACAGGTCTGCGCTCTGGATGGCCAGGAGCAATGGCCAGCATCACAGGCAAACAGCGTGGGTGTCTGTCAGGAGGGCAAAGCCCTTTCCTGCTTTCTGGCTGTAGTGCCTGCCTCTGCTCTCAGGACATGTGAGCTACATACCTGGGGTAGCTTTGGTGTTAAGCCGTGTAGTTGCTATAGGTGAGGCTGCCCTCCAGCTAGTCAGGAGTGATGACAGGGGCTGTGGGTTTTCACAAAGATGCTGGTGTGGAAGAAGAAGCGGCGGGCTGCTTGATCGTGGTGAGGGGCCTCAGGACTGCATTGCCCACCAGGGGAATGGAGTGCCTGCAGACATTGAAATTTATCAACCTGCTGGGCTGTGTGTGCCAGGATGGTTTGTCCACCTGGTACTTCTTCTGAATCCTTGCACTTTAAGCTGAACTCTTATTGTTGTGAAGTCTTTCAAAGAACCCACCTTTCTTTTGTCCCAGGGAAGCCAGTTGTGGGAACCTGTTCACAGTCATAGTCTCTGACTTTGGTTTTCAGACCCTCCAATCTCCAGAGCACTATGCAGTGTTGGTTTGCGCTCCATAGTAGATTTCTAGGCTGGATATTTAGTAGTCCTGGTCTTCTACTCCATCTCTGCACTGATCTTTTTCCTACCACTGGTGAGCTGGGGAGGGGGGGTGTGCTCATGTCCTGCTGGATCGCAGTTTTATTATTTTTCCCTTTTCCATGACATATTATCTTTTGGCAGATGTAGACTGGCTGTTGAAATCTTATTTCTGGTCACTGTTTTAGGATAAGTTGTATTTTATGTATTTTCATACTACATGTGGTTTGGGAAGGAGATTTCTGACTCACTTCTCATGCTGCCATCTTTTTTCCACCTCCATATGTGTATATTTTATATAAACTTGAAGACTGCTGTCATGTTCCCTTAAGTCTTTTTTTTTCATGTGAAACATTTCTAGTTACTCTAGCTATTCTTCAAATGATACAGTGCCCATGTCTTTCACCCATGCTGTTGTTCTTTCATCCAATCTTGAAGTGCTATAACTGGAATTAAACTCAGTATTACACGTGTGTTCTAACTAGCACAAAGTATAGTGGCGCACTCAGCCCAGCGGGTTGGGAACTCTTAAGAGCTTTAGGTTCTCCTATCCCCTGGCTGGCAATGCAGCCCCGAGTTCTCCCCACCACGATAAGCAGCCTGCTGCTGCTTCTCCCACACTGTCACCTGTGTGCAAACCCACATTTCTTATTACAGTTGAAGATTACATAAGCATTTTAAGCAACTGCCTCATTTCAGTTGATAAGACAGTAGTAGGTCTTTTTGTATTGTTGCCAAAGTCAGTTTAGCTCTTGAAGCAGCTAAGGGACTGAGGTTGCTACTCCTTCATCTGTAGGCCTCAGGGACCATATGATTTCTTCTTCCCATTTCTCTTTGTCTTTTTGTTCCACTCCACTGCTCTTTGACCCTAATCAATGATCTTCTTACAAAATTTAGTGGCTTTTACAGTCTCCATACTGTGCAACAGTGAACACAGCAAGGAGCTGACACTTGTTTCTTCTTGAATCTTTTTTTATTTGGCTTCCAGAGTTTAACTCTTCTGGGTTTCCTCTTACTTTTCCAGTTGATGCTCCTCAGTCCTCTTTGTGGGTCACTATTCATCTGCCTTTCCCTCAACTATCTATTGCACTTTAGGTTTTATCTTTGGTTTTCCCTCAATTTTGGTTGTGCTTTTTTAGTTTTTTTCTGTATCCAATGTATCTTTAGCAAGCAAATCATGTTTAAAATGGCAGGTCTAGATGAGCTCATCTAGGGATCAAGGAGTACAGAACCATTCCCCATGAATCAACATTTAGAGGTCAGCTAGAGGAGGACTCAGCAAGAAAACAGAAGGAGCAGCTAGATATGTAGGAGTGTTTCAAGAAGGAGCTTTAGCAGGGTTGACTGTTCCTGAGAGGTCAAGTGAGATGAGAACAGAGAAGTGACCACTGAATTTTGCAGCATAGAGGCTCTTGGTGATCTTAGTAAGGATGGTTTTGTGGAGTGTTGAGGGCAAAAGCCAGATTATAGTAAGTTGAAGAGTTAAAAGGAGGTAGATAAGCAGAGATAGTGTGCAGATGATGATTTTAAGAAATGGAGCAGTACCTAGAATATTACAGGATCATTGGTGGCTTTTAGGATCAAGGAATATAATGTATGAGGAAGTGATTTGGAGATTACAACTTGCTACATATGTGCAAGGATAAATCCAGAAAGAAGATGACTGAGGACATAACTATGGAGAACATCCTCAATCAACAGGTTGCTGTCCTTCAGTGCTGGGATTCCAAGAAGCATCAGTGGGTTCCCTGACATAAAAGTGTTTCACAAAATACGATTGTGTGAGTCAAATGTATCCAGACAGGCTTGCCTTAAATACTTATTTTAGGACCCCACCTCAGGCCCACCAAATCAGAATTTCAAGAGATGATGCCAAGAATTTTATTTTTTACCAAGTGACTCTAACTCTGTCACCTAAGATAACTCATTCAAAGTACAGTTTAAGAACCACTGGTTTATTGGATGAAACTGAACATGTTAACAACAGGTTGAAGAATAGGAAGGCATTTGTTAATTTTGTTTTATAAGTTTGTACTGCTAGATAAGAAAAACTGAGCATGGAAAAAATAGTACAAATTCATAAACATGAGAAAAGTAATCTTAAAGTCATTCAGTTTATTGTTTTAGAAATGTTTTTTAATGATGGATTTTACCATGATTTATAGAACCATTTCTCTTGTGGAAAGTTTGGGTTATTTTCACTTGTTTGTATTATGGATAATGCCTTTGGAAGAGAGGCAGTGCACAGTATAGTGATAAGATTGTGTGTGTGTTCTGTAACCACACTGTCTGGGTTTCAATCCCAGCTCTTAGCACTTGGTAGCTGTGTAATTTTGGGCAAATTGTTTAGGTTACCCATACTTCAGTTTCTTCATATTAATGTGAGTATCATAAAGTACATAATTTCATTGAGTTAAGAATTAAATGAGTTAAAAATTTTGAAGTGCTTACTGTGGTGCCTAGCACACAGTAAGCACTTAATAAATATGGACTGTTACTGGTAATAGGTATCTTTGCGAACCTAGAGTCTAACTTCCATTTAACTGTTAACCTAGGATTAATTTATCAGGAGGGGATTACTGTATGAAGGAATGAAGACATTGTTATGTCCCTTTGCTATCTATGGTCAATACTTTTCAAAGGGTGATATTAGTCTGAGGTGTACAATTTATAAAGGCAGCCTATTAATGAAATGTACGTGTGTGTATCATATATGCATTACATTATACACACAAAAGTATATATGTATATATATATATATGTATATATACACACATATGTATATATGCATATTTGGTATGTTTATGTATGTATGCAATCAGTGTGGTTTAGATCAGAAATTTGTACAAGACTATGTGACCTTGTTAAGCCCATTATTAAGTCTGTGATGTTAATGTTATAGTGCCTTGAGCAATACTGTCTCCAGACAGTTGTTGGTAAATGATAGTAAGTTAGTTTTGAAAGATCATGTCAAAGAAATATTCTAAGTCTTGTGTGTCTGTTTTCCTTTTAATAGATTGAAGTCATGGCCATTCTTTTTGCTGTTGTTGCCAGGGGAACCACTATCCTTGCCAAACATGCGTGGTGTGGAGGAAACTTCCTGGAGGTGACAGAGCAGATTCTGACTAAGATAGCTTCTGAAAATAACAAACTAACGTACTCATATGGCAAGTGAGTTCTGTTCTGCATGGGTAGATGGTGAGAAAAGTGAATTGTACTATAACCAGAATGGTAGAACACTAGAAAACAATCTTCCTGGTAAAGATAACTTGAATAATTTGACAAAATGGTAACTTTTACCAGCATGGAAAATGTCTGGTTCTATTATAAATTTAACTTGAAATTATTTTATTCTATCATAGAAGTTATACTAATAAAGATACGGGAATGTTAGATGTAAAAATGACTGCTACAGAGCTCTAGGATATGTGAAACTTGATACAGGCAAGATAAATAATATTTCTTCACTCTTTTGTTATTTATTGAGTCTTTGACTATTGCCAGGCACATTTCTTGGTGCTGAGGATGCCATAAGAAATTACACAGTATTTGCCCTCACAAAGGTTATATAGTTTAATGAAGGAGCAGTCAAATCCATAGATAATTATAGCAGGAGGTAGTAGACCAGGGGGATGGCATTCTAGGTAGAAAACAGCTGGTAGTGAAGTATGGAGGCATGAGATCATAGGGCATAGTTTAGGAACTGCAGGTGGTTCTCTGTGACTGGTACAGAACATGATGACAATAAAGCTACAGAGACAAGTGGAGAGAAGTCATGTTGGGCCTCATAGGCCATGCTAAGAAATTGGACTTTACCCTGTGGACAGTGGGAAGGCATTGAAGGTTTTCAGCCAGGGTGTTATATGATCAGGTTTTGCTTTAGAAAGATCACCCTGGTGACTGGTTGGAAAATGGAACAGAAAGGGCACAGATGGAGAATCTTAGTAATCAGATAAAAAGTGACTCAACCTTTCTCATCAATACTTAAGAAATTTCTGTTATTTAACCCATGCTTGTTTCCTTGGTTCTTATCTCAGAAAGAGGCCCTTACTGCTTTCTAGGGACTAACTCCTTGTAATTTTAGTATCTAGCGTAAGTTACGCTAACAGAGAGACCCTAAAATACAACGTTATCTTAAATGAGGTATCCCAGAGATGCGTACTTTGGGGTTAGCGGGGATGACTCTGCTATCTTCCAGCTCTGACCAATGCAACCCCATCACCTTTTAGTGCTTCTCAGTGCCCATTACATTATACACACAAAAAAGTGTGTATATATATATATACACACTTTTTTGTGTGTATATATATATAAATATATACATATTTGTTTAAGCAAAACCCAGTAGTAGCCTCACAATTAATTATTCAGAAGCTACATGTTTACATTTTATTCTCTGCATAGTTACACAGGTAATCTGACTGGAAGGGAGGGTGGAATTGTCCTTCATAGCTGCGTAGCCATATTCTCAGCTAAAACTTTGTTACTCTGCAAGAAGTTAAGGGGTATCAGGAGACAGCTTTTAATCTTCCAGTGTACTTTTCTGGTTCACCCAGATACCTGGGTGTACTGTTTTTCTGAAACATAGGACATACCTCCTTTCTGTAGAAGGTGATCCCAAAGATTCATCTGGTCACTGTGTCCAGCTCCAGGTTCACAGAGTCTGGGTTCTTCAACAGGTGCCTGGGCTCGTTTCTGTGGCACACTGACCATAAACCTAAAGACAAATCGTAGGTTCCCCCTGTTCTCCAAGCCCAATCCAGTAGCTACTGGAATAAGAACATCATCATCACCATGGAGGTTATAAACTCCTACTTAGAAAAGGGAAGAATGAGAAGGACATAGAAGTCACTGCTTCCTAGCAGCGTTCAAATAACTACCTCACAGCAATTTCAAAGATTCCGTGTTCTGATATTGGAGTGGTTAGTAGGTCTGCTTTATTGGAGGACCTCTTTCATCTTTTCCCCCTGATTCCTGACTTTGTTTTCCAGGAGGATATTCTTGGTCCATTATCCTCTCGGGGCACATCCAGAGTGGGAGTTAGAGAATATGTCATCTTTCAGAACTGTACAGGTTTTGTGGTCTGTTGGTTTGTGATGTAGTTTAGGGGCCCAGAGGTTGCCTTAGGGGTTAAATAAAAAGTCCAATCTCAGTTTTCACCATTTTGGTTGCTCCTGACCTTTTATCCTTATCTCTGTGGGACTTCCTGCCATTCCCTGACCTAGCTGTGTTATTTTGATCTTTGGTATAGCTTTTTCATGCTTTTGCATCTTGGAATGTGTTTTCTTTCCTAAGCCTCCTGGTAAATTTTTTCTCATTTTACAGGTCCCAAATGAAATACTTTCTTATTATCACTTTAATCCTTCTTAAAGGACCGTTCTGATCATGTCCTCCCATAAGCAGGTACTCCCAAACCTTGGGGTAAATAAAGTTCTTCAACATGACCTGGAAGAGTCTTCAGGATCTGCCTCTGTTCCCTTCTCTGGCCCCAACTCTTGCTCCTTTAGGCCTCAATTTTGTGCTCCAGCCATACATAGCGATTTGCCTTTCAGTGCTGGGTTCTTTCTCTATAACTGGTCTTTGCAATAGCTGTTACCTTTTACTAGAATATATTTGTCTTACTTACTTTTTAAAAACTTGACTGTCTTCCTGAGCTTAGATGTTTCCTCTTCTAGAAACCCTGAACTCAAATACTGGGCCAGGTGCATCCTTTTTGTATCTCCATAGCATACTGTGTTTATTCGTATTGTAGCACTTACCACTTTGTACTAGAATTGCAGTCTATCTTTATTTTTTGTCTCTTTTTCCTGACTATAGGCTCCTTGACGGCAGGGACCATTACCTCATTGCTTTTGGTGTCTTTGCACCACGTTACTCCCAGAAAGGATAAAAACACTTTTGTGGGGAACAAGATGACTTCCATTTTGGACATGTGTTTAAGTTGTCTGTGGTATGCCCAGTTGGATATGGTAGTAGACAGTAGCATATGCAGGCCTGGAGCTCAGGAGTAGTCAGTCTCCTGTGCTGCACTAGTCTCCTGTCTGGTCTTCCTTTCAGTCTGATATAGATTTGAGAATTATCATTGTAATAGTGGTAGCTGAAAACAAACAATAAAACATGAGCAAGGATGTTTTTGTTAGGAAACAAAGCAGGAAGTGTTAGGAAGTCCGGAGGGATGGAGGACACTGGAAAAGATCAAGAAAGAGGGAGACTACTGCATAAACCAGGGAAGCCTGGTATAAAGAATCTAGTGGAGAGAAAAACATTTTCCCAAAGAAAGAAGCAGTGAACTCTATATGTTTCAGAGAGAGCCACGGGACACTGCAGTGTGGAAGTCACTGGTGGAAATGATGTAAACAGTTTCAGAGTAATGAGGGAAGACATTTTTTCTTAGTTCCTGTACTTCCTTGAAATTCTTGGCAAGCTTCTATGTAAACATTAATAACATAATTCAACAAGTACTCCTGTCTAGCCACTTGCCCAAGGTAGCAATCTGGAAAGCAAACTTGAGTTACCTCTCTGCATCTTCCAACAGCCAATCACCAAGTTAAGTTCTGTTTCTTCTCTCTCTTCTTTATTTGTCTTAACCATTTCTTACCTGCAGTGCTGCAGTAGTCTCCTGTCTGGTCTTCCTTTCAGTCAGTTCTCCACATTCTTGCCAAAGTATTCTTTTATATGGCAAATCTGATCACACTCGCCTCAGGCTGAAACCTTTTGATGCTTTTTCACTAGTTAGGATAATGCATAGTGAGGTTTTATAGTCTTGTGTAACCTGGTATTTGCTTACCTCTCTAGTGTCACAGGCAATTACTTTTTTCATAAAAGCTCTATACTCTATTAATGACACTAGTTTTACTTTCTAAACCCATTATGTGTACTTTTATCTACAGCCCCTTGTGCTGATTGGTCTCTCACTCTTAAACAGTCTTCTTTTGCTTTTCACCTTGCTATCTCTTACTGATTCTTCAGGGCTCAGCTCAGACAAAACTTGCTCCAGGATGTCTTCCTGGTTACCCTTAACGCTGTTAGGTGCCTCCTATATGTTCACACAGCTCCATGTACTGTCTTTTTAACTCCTCATCATCCTCATTACCATGCTTCTTTGTAATCCCTTCACTGTGATCTCTGTGAAGACAGAGACTGATGGTTTTGCATATTTTGTATCCCCAGATGCAGCCCAGTAACTGGCTCAAAGTAGATATCAAACAAATGTTATTGAGTATTTGGTAGAAAAAGTCTTTGTTTTGAGATTTTAGAAGAAGGCAAGGAAGACTTTATGGCCCATTGGAGATTAATTTTAATTATATGTCCCTTCTGAAATGTCATCTCTTGTTCAGGTCTTCAGAGTCCAAATTACACACTTTCAGCTACCATTTTAATGGGTGATGTGCTATGTACCTAGGGTAGAGACCATTTAATTTCTTACTTATTCCTGTCAGTTTGACTTGAGGGAAACAGGTATATAGGAGAGGGAAAGATAATAGATGATATCTGTAAATAATATGGTCACCTTGACAGTCCTAAATTTGCTTACAGTATAAAAGATAGAAGTGAAAGAGATATTGCTTATAACCACAATAAGTTTTATGTCTTTTATTCTACAGTTATTAATTTCAGTACATCTGCCAAGACAGGACTGTATATCTTTGTATCACTGATGATGTAAGTAATTTGAAGACATATTGCTGTTCAACTGTATGAAATGTTAATAGAGTCAGTTTCCTAATTATCTATGTCAGTGGTGGATAAAGCTGATGTGAATGTAACTGTCCCCAGCTGGAAATCTTTTTCTGTACTTTGCATTTATCATGTATATCAGCAGATGACAAGAAAAGTTGATAACCTGTTTATATGCAAATCAACTCAGTTTTGGTAGAATTTTAGCTTAACCTCTTGTGACTTGCACATTTATCCTTTCATGTAGTAAGAAATGGTGTTCATAATTATGACCCTTTGGTATCAAATCATTTCTAAATTTGTCTGAAATATTAAATACATTATTTCCTACTCTAATTAATAATGTTTAGTAGATTTTGGGAAATCAAAGTCACAATACATCATCAGCTTTATAATTCTGTGACATTGCTTGGTTATGTTTTGAATGTTTGTAGGTTCCAGATCCAAAATGCTCAAAAACTTAACAGCACCATCATGGTCTTTTCTCTTTGGTATCATTAGTGTCGGCTTCCTCCTAGACACATTTCCCTTATGGTTGCATGGAGCTTCATGCTTATTTATTCATGTCCAGAGAAGAGGGACTATGTCTTCCTGAGTCTCTTATTGTAGGAATGAGGAATATTCTCCAAGTGTACACTCCTGCCTTCAGTATGGACTTCCTTTCATGTCTCCATGGCTGGGAATAGGTTACATATTTCTTTCTTAATTGACCATTGACAGGAGTCATGGGATTCGCATGATTTCCATAGGTCAGGGTTCTTAGACCCCTTGTTTTGTCATAGACCCCTTTGATACTCATAGGCCCCTCACAGAATGTCTTAAAATGTTTGCAATAAAACACATGCTTATAATCTTACTACACTGATGGTCAATGACTGCAATGGGGTATGGGGGGCATTTGATAATTAAGATGAATGTAGCAACCACATTGTTTTTCATGTGAAAACTTCATAAGAGTGTATTTCAATTATACCTTAATTTAAAAAAAGCACATGCTTATCAGTGAATCCAATTATATTGAAGTCAAAGTATTCTAAAAATCGATACGGTAATGTGTATGCTTCTTTATGAATTCATTAAATAAGATCTAATCATGAGTCTAGTAACTAATAATTTTGAAGTGGTAATGAGTATAAATGATATTTCAAGATGTCTAAAGCTGATAGTGTATGAAAAAAGATTTCTGTTGGTGACAGAATATCATAGGTACTGTGTAATACTACTCTGATTTTTTACCTACATTCACAATTGAAATTTAAAGATGGTGAAAATAACAGTGCAATTTTTTTTTCTATATAAGTATATGGGCCCCATTAATTTGGACCATTGACCCCAGTTCAATATCCCTTGGCTTAGACTAATCATCTTGGGTGAAACAGAGATGAGTGTCAATCACAGTGATCATCTCAATGATTTTTATCCCTGGATTCAATTATTTTAAAAATCCAGCCATATCTGAAATAACTGATATAAAAATTAGTGTAGATGAGAAATATCACTAAATTAGGGATGGTAGATTAGTCTTACATTTTTTGAGCTATTGTTTGATTGATACGCACACATACTTATTTTTGAATGACTGGGAGTAGACAAGAGTACATCACTTGTCCTTTTAAAATGTACCAACACTTTATGACAGTAGGGTTACCTTAATGTGTGAAAGACTATTATTACTGATTTATTAATCATCTTGTGCTAGGCCTTCTAATAATAGATCCTGTGAAAGATATGGAGGAAGTAAAATCCAATTCTATCTCTCAGGAAGCTAACCTAGGTGCTGTTATCTTCAGGTGGCAATAACCAAACATATTTGGAGTGGACACTCAGCTCTTTCATTTACTAGTTGTTTGGACCTTTGGCAAGTTAGTTTTCTTTTCAGAACCTTTGCTTCCTTATCTGTAAAGTGAGGTCAGTGTTACTTCCTCTTTATAGAACCAATGGTCAGTAAGTGTTATTTGTTCTTGTGGTTGTTGTTAATCATGCATGCATATCATCTTTGTTTCCTTTCTAATGTGAACTCTGTGTTGGTCTCTTTTCAGGATTTTGAACGTTCCCGAGCCTTTAATTTTCTAAATGAGATAAGGAAGAGGTTCCAGACTACATATGGTTCAAGAGCACAGACAGCACTCCCATATGCCATGAACAGTTCTCAAGTGTCTTGGCTGCACAGCTGGTAAGATATTTTTCAAGATACAGTATTTTAATTCATATGTTCTGTATTACCTTAAAGTGCCATGAACATAGGGGACCCCGACCTGTGATACATTTTTCTATATATTGTGACTGTGTTATTTTCTATATATTGTGACTGTGTTATTGTACACCAGCATAATAAACCTTACAGGATAAAAAAATTAAGGGGTCATTTTAGGGTGGGAAGTTAATAATTGGTGATGTTCTCTGTTAGTAGTGGTCAGAGTGTCTTGAGATTGAACATTAACAACTGTCTATTTCAACTCCCGATCTAGTGTGTGTAAGTCCATTCTCCATACCAAATTATCTCTTAACCTGTATATAATATATATTAATCTCCTACCCTCCCATGAGACAGAATTATTTTTTGAACAGCTCAAATTGGTCATTTGAGATTCTGCTCATCTGTATGAATACCTAATTGTCAGCTCAGTGAAGTTTTACATATGTAAACACCTGTGAAATACCCTCTTTTCAAGATAGAAAACATGTCCATGATCCTGAAAGTTCCGTGTCCCTTTGCAGTCATTCCCCTCCCTCACACTCTGTCCCAGACAACCACTGCTCTGTTTTCTGTCACTAAAAATTAGTTTTGTCTTTTCTAGAATTTCCTAGAAATGGAATCATACACATTATGTTCTCTTTTGTGTCTTGTTGTGCTCATTGTAAGACTTTTGACACTCATTTGTGTTGTGTAAATCAGTATTCCTTTTTTTGCTGAGTAGTATTGTTTGCATATATCGCAATTTGTTTATCTGTTCACTTTTTTTTTGATATTTGAGTTGCTTCCAGTTTTCAGCTATCATGAACAAAGCCATTATGATCATCCATGTAGAAGTCTTTTTATTCCTCTTCGGTAAATACCTGAGAATGAAATGGCTGGTTCATATGGTGAATGAAGTTTAATTTTATAATACATTATTATATTTTTTTCTGAAGTGGTTGTACTGTTTACATTCCCTCTAGCAGTTCTAGTGTCTCTGCATCCTTGCGAACACTTATTATAGTCTGTCTTTTAAATTTTAGCCATCCTAGTGAGTGTGGAGTTGTATCTCATTGTGGTTTTAATTTGTATTTCCCTGATAGCTAATGGTTGAGACCTTTACAAATTACTTACTAAATTTAATCCATGAAACTATTTGAGTGCAAATACATACGTTCTACCTATGATTGTGTTGTGAAAAAAAGACTTACAGTAATTGAGTAACCTCCTTTTCACTTTTCCTGTAAGTGTTCTTTTTAATAGTATTTCTGAGTCTTACACTTCTAAATGTGCACTCCCCTGGGGGTGAAGTTTCTTTAAGTAGTTATAATCTTTATTATTCAGTAAGTTGGTTTGTTTCATATTGCCAACATTCATATATATGAAACTGAAACATCACCAAGAAAAATACATCAATCCATAGTGAGAAGTGAAGAGAGTCAGCTAGCAGCAAAACCTTCAACTTAGCCAGTTTGCCATTAGCTTTAGATCTGTTTGGGACCCTCTGAACAAGTCTGTATCAGGACTTTCATCTATAAATGGAGATAATAATAGTATCTTCATAGAGTGTTTGGGTGAATTAAATAATATCCCTTATTTAATGCATTTTGCACAGTGAAGTGACTGGAGTACTGTATATCAAGCACACCATAGTTCTTAGTGATGGATAATCATTTGAAAATACACATTGTCATCAGTGTCTTAGATTTCTAGATCTTATAAGACACCAGGGAAAATAAGGGCACATTTTCTGATCCCAACACATGTTCAGAAGCTGGCCACCCCTACCTCATCTTACCCAGAAGTGGGGAATAATTTAGGGTGCCCATTCCCTGCCCTGTTCCTCATGCCGTAAGTGGAGTCTTCTTTAGTCCTTTCTTCCTTGTTTGAGCACAGATTATATCACCCCCTATTTCTGCCCCGAGATTGGTATCATTAATATAAAATCACATGAGTAACATTGTAGTTACTAAATTCCACCTATTATCAAGTCCCCCACCAAATACCCCATTACAGTCACTGTCCATCAACGTAGTAAGATGCTATAGAGTCACTACCTGTCTTCTCTGTGCTATACTGCCTTCCCCGTGTTCCCCCCTGCATTATGTGTGCTAATCCTAATGCCCCTTATTCCCCTTCTCCCTCCCTTCCCACCCACCCTCCCCCATTCCTTTCCCTTTGGTAACTGTTAGTCCATTCTTGGTTTCTGTGAGTCTGCTGCTGTTTTGTTCCTTCAGTTTTTGCTTTGTTCTTATGCTCCACAGATGAGTGAAATCATTTGGTATTTGTCTTTCTCCACTTGGCTTATTTCACTGAGCATAATATCCTCTAGCTCTATCCATGTTGTTGCAAATGGTAGGATTTGTTTTCTTCTTATGGCTGAATAATATCCCATTGTGTATATGTACCACATCTTCTTTATCCATTCATCTACTGATGGACACTTAGGTTGCTTCCATTTCTTGGCTATTGTAAATAGTGCTGCGATAAACATAGGGGTGCATCTGTCTTTTTTCAAACTGGGCTGCTGTATTCTTAGTGTAAATTCCTAGGAGTGGAATTCCTGGGTCAAATGATATTTCTATTTTTAGTTTTTTGAGGAACCCCTCCACACTGCTTTCCACAATGCTTGAATTAGTTTACATTCCCACCAGCAGTGTAGGAGGGTTCCCCTTTCTCTGCATTCTCACAAGCATTTGTTGCTCCTAGTCTTTTCTGTGTTGGCCATCCTAACTGGTATGAGGTTATATCTCACTGTGGTTTTAATTTGCATTTCCCTGATAATTAGCGATGTGGAGGCTCTTTTCATGTGCCTGTTGGCCATCTGAATTTCTTCTGCTGTTGGTATTTTGACAATATTAATTCTTCCTATCCATGTGCAGTCATGTCATTCATGATATCAGTGTCATAGATTCCTAGATCTTATGAGAAACCGATGAAAATGAGGACACATTTTCTGATCCCACCACGTGCTCAGAAGCTGGCCAGCCCCAACCTCATCTTACCCAGAAGTGGAGAATAATTTAGGGTGCCCCATGTCCCAAGTACAGTCTTCTTTAGTCCTTTCTTCCTTGTTTAAGCACAGATTATATAATGCTGTAGTTATATGGCCATCCTGCCTAAAGCAATCTACAGATTAAATAAATGTGTTTCCATTTATTGGTATCTTCTTTAATTTCTCTCATGAGTGTCTTGTAGTTTTCAGAGTATAGGTCTTTTCACTTCCTTGGTTAGGTTTATTCCTAGTTACTTTATTCTTTTCGATGAAATTATGAATGAAATTGTTTTCCTGAATTCCCTTTCTGCTAGTTCATCATTAGTGTATAGAAAAGTAACTTATTTCTGCATATTAATTTTGTATCCGCAGCTTTGCTGAATTCAGATATTAGATCTAGTCATTTTGGAGTGGATTCTTTAGGGTTTTTTATGTACAATGTCATGTCATCTGCAAACAGGGACAATTTGACTTCTTCCTTGCCAATCTGGGTGCCTTTTATTTATTTGTGTTATCTGATTGCTGTGGCTAGGACCTCCAGAACTATGTTGAATAAAAGTGGGGAGAGTGGGCATCCTTGTCTTGTTCCTGATCTTTAAGGAATGGCTTAAGAAGAGCTTCTTGCTTTTAAGTATAATGTTGGCTGTGAGTTTGTCATATATGGCCTTTATTATGTTGAGGTACTTGTTCTCTGTACCCATTTTGTTGAGAGTTTTTATCATGAATGGATGTTGAGTTTTGTCGAATGCTTTTTCAGCATCTATGGAGATGATCATGTGGTTTTGCCTTTTTGTTGATGTGGTGGATGATGTTGGTGGATTTTCGAATGCTGTACCATCCTTGCATCCCTGAAATAAATCCTACTTGATCCTGATGGATGATCTTTTTGATGTATTTTTGAATTTGGTTTACTAATATTTTGTTGAATGCTTTAGCATCTATGTTCGTCAGGGGTATTGGTCAGTCATTTTCTTTTTTTGTGGGGTCTTTGCCAGGTTTGGTATTAAAGTGATGCAAGCCTTGTAGAATGAGTTTGAGAGTATTCCCTCCTCTTCTACTTTTGGGAAAACTTTAAGGAGAATGGGTATTAGGTCTTCACTAAATATTTGATAAAATTCAGAAGTGAAACTGTCTGGTAAAGGGGTTTAGTTTTTAGGTAGTTTTCTGATTACCAATTCAATTTCGTTGCTGGTAATTGGTCTATTCAATTTTTCTGTTTCTTCCTGGGTCAGCTTAGAAGGTTGTATTTTTCTAGAAAGTTGTCCTTTTCTTCTAGGTTATTCAGTTTGTTACCATATAATTTTTAATAGCATTCTCTCATAACTTTGTATTTCTGTGGTATCAGTCATGATTTTTCCTTTTTCATTTCTGATTCTGTTTATGTGTGTGGACTCTCCTTTTTCTTGATAAGTCTGGCTAGGAGTTTATCTGTTTTGTTTATTTTCTCAAAGAACCAGCTCCTGCTTTCATTGATTCTTTCTATTCGTTTATTCTTCTCAATTTTCTAATCTAATATTTATTATGTTCTCCTACTGACTTTGGGCCTCATTCATTCTTCCTTTTCCAGTTTCATTAATTGTGAGTTTAAATGGTTCATACAGGATTGTTGTTCTTTCCTGAGGTATGCCTGTATTGGAATATACTTCTCTCTTAGCACAGCCTTTACTGCGTCCCACAGATTTTGTGGTGAATTATTGTTGTTATTTGTCTCCATATGTTGCTTGATCTCTGTTTTTCCTTGTTGATTTATCCATTGATTATTTAGGAGCATGTTATTAAGCCTCCATGTGTTTGTGGAACTTTTAATTTTTGTTGTGTACTTTACTTCTAGTTTCATACCTTTGTGCTCTGAGAAGCTGGTTGGCACAATTTCAGTTGGTTTGAATTTACAGAGGTTCTTTTTGTGGCCTAGTATATGATTCTTTTTTTTTTTAATTTTATTTTGGTATCATGAATCTACAATTACATGAAGGACATTATGTTTACTAGGCTCCCCCTTTCACCAAGTCCCCCCCACATCCCCATTCACAGTCACTGTCCATCAACATAGTAAGATGCTATAAAATCACTACTTGTCTTCTCTGTTTTGCACAGCCCTCCCTGCGCCCCCCCACCCTATACATGCTAATCGTAATGCCCCCTTTCTTTTTGTTCCCGCCCTTATCCCTCCCTCCCCACCCATACTCCCCGGTCCCTTTCCCTTTGGTAACTGTTAATCCATTCTTGGGTTCTGTGCTTCTGTTGCTGTTTTGTTCCTTTAGCTTTCTTTTGTTCTTATACTCCACATACGAGTGAAATCATTTGGTACTTGTCTTTCTCAGCCTGGCTTATTTCACTGAGCATAGTACCCTCTAGCTCCATTCATGTTGTTGCAAATGGTAGGATTTGTTTCTTTCTTATGGCTGAGTAAGAAAAAATTCCATTGTGTATATGTACCACATCTTTATCCATTCATCTACTAATGGATATTTAGATTGCTTCCATATCTTGGCTATTGTAAATAGTGCAGTGATAAACATAGGGGTGCATCTGTCTTTTTCAAACTGGAGTACTGTATTCTTGGGGTAAATTCGTAGAGGTGGAAATTCCTGGGTCAAATGGTATTTCTATTTTGAGCATTTTGAGGAACCTTCATACTGCTTTCCACAATGGTTGAACTAATTTACATTCCCACCAGCAGTGTAGGAGGGTTCCCCTTTCTCCACAACCTCACCAACATTTGTTGTTGTTTGCCTTTTGGATGGTAGCCATCCTTACTGGTGTGAGATGATACCTCATTGTGGTTTTAATTTGCATTTCTCTGATGACAAGGTATGTGGATCTTTTCATGTGTCTGTTGGCCATCTGAATTTCTTCTTTAGAGAACAGTCTATTCAGCTCCTCTGCCCATTTTTTAATTGGATTATTTGCTTTTTGTTTGTTGAGTGTGTGAGCTCTTTATATATTTTGGATGTCAACCCTTTATTGGATCTCTCATTTACGAATATATTCTCCCATACTGTAGGATACCTTTTTGTTCTATTGATGGTGTCCTTTGCTGTAAAGAAACTTTTCAGCTTGACATAGTCCCATTTGTTCATTTTTGCATTTGTTTCCCTTGCCCGGGGAGATACGTTAAAGAAGAGGTCACTCATGTTTATGTCTAAGAGATTTTTGCCTATGTTTTTTTCCAAGAGTTTTATGGTTTCATGACTTACATTCAAGTCTTTGATCCATTTCGAATTTACTTTTGTTTATGGGATTAGACAGTGATCCAGTTTCATTCTCTTACATGTAGCTGTCCAGTTTTTCCAGCACCATCTGTTGAAGAGACTGTCATTTCCCCATATTATGTCCACGGCCCCTTTATCAAATATTAGTTGACCATATATGTTTGGGTTAATGTCTGGAGTCTCTATTCTGTTCCATTGGTCTGTGGCTCTGTTCTTGTCCCAGTACCAAATTGTCTTGATTACTGTGGCTTTGTAGTATAGCTTGAAGTTGGGGAGTGAGATCCCCCTCACTTTTTTCTTCCTTGTCAGTATTGCTTTAGCTATTCGGGGTCTTTGGTGTTTCCATATGAACTTTTGAACTATTTGTTCCAGTTCATTGAAGAATGCTGTTGGTAGTTTGATAGGGATTGCTTCGAATCTGTATATTGCTTTGGGCAGAATGGCCATTTTGACAATATTATTTCTTCCTAGCCAGGAGCATGGGATGAGTTTCCATTTGTTAGTGACCTCTTTAATTTCTCTTCAGAGTGTCTCATAGTTTTCAGGGCATAGGCTTTTCACTTCTTTGGTTATGTTTATTCCTAGGTATTTTATTCTTTTTGATGCTATTGTGAATGGAATTGTCTTCCTGATTTTATGGGTTTGTGGTAGTCTCTTGTAAGCAGCATATGGATGGGTCTTGCTTTTTTATCCATTCTATTACTCTGTGTCTTTTGTTTGGTGCATTCAGTCCATTTACATTTAGGGTGATTATTGAAAGGTGTGTACTTATTGCCATTACAGGCTTTAAGTTTGTGGTTACCAAAGGTTCAAGGTTAGATTCTTTACTATCTTACTGTCTAACTTAACTTGCTTATTGAGCTATTATAAACACGGTTTGATGATTCTTTATTTCTCTCCCTTCTTATTCCTTCTCTTCCCTTCTTCATATGTTGGGTGTTTTGTTCTGTGCTCTTTTTAGGAGTGCTCCCATCTAGAGCAGTCCCTGTAGGATGCCCTGTAGAGGTGGTTTGTGGGAGGCAAATTCCCTCAACTTTTGCTTGTCTGGGAATTGTTTAATCCCTCCTTCATATTTAAATGATAATAATGCTGGATACAGAATTCTTGATTCGAGGCCCTTCTAATTCATTGCATTAAGTGTATCATGCCATTCTCTTCTGGCCTGTAGGGTTTCTGTTGAGAAGTCTGATGATAGCCTGATGGGTTTTCCTTTGCAGGTGACCATTTATTTCTCTCTGTCTGCCTTTAATACTTTGTCCTTGTCTTTGATTTTTGCCATTTTAATTATTATGTGTCTTGGTGTTGCCCTCCTTGGATCCCATGTTATGGGAGTTCTGTGTACCTCTGTGGTCTGAGAGGCCATTTCCTCCCCTAGTATGGGGAAGTTTTCAGCAATTATTTCTTCAAAGACACTTTCTATCCCTTTTTCTCTCTTCTTCTTCTTCTTCTGGTACCCCTATAATGCGGATATTGTTCCGTTTGGATTGGTCACTCAGCTCTCTTAAAATTCTTTCATTCCTGGAGATCCTTTCATCTCTCTCTGCATCAGCTTTTCTGCATTCCTGTTCTCTGTTTTCTAGTCCATTAATAGTCTCTTGCATCTCATCCATTCTGTTTTGAGGTCTTTCCAGAGCTTGTTTTATTTCTGTATTCTCCTTTCGTAGTTCTTGCATATTTCTCTGCAAGTGCATCAGCAAAAGTTATGACTTTTGTTTTGAATTATTTTTCAGGAAGACCGGTTAAATCTATCTCCCTAGGTTCCTTCTCAGGGGAAGACGTAGAAGATGTCAAAGCTGTCTGGGTTAGTCTTGTCTGGATCAAATATTTTTGCCTTTCCATGTTGACAGGTGCAGTGGTTATGCTATTGACTCGACTGTCAGCTGGGAGAGCCAAGAATCTTTCCACTTGCTCCTGGCCTTTCTTTACTGGGACAGCTGCGACCCCTAGTGGCTTGTGTTGGGCAATTGCGTGTAGGCTGGGTCTCTGTATCTTGCCCGGCCCGTATGGAGGAAGCTCCCTTGCTGTGGGCGTGGCCAGCCTCAGGCTGCTGCTCTGCTATGGCGGGGCCTCGGAGGGGTAGTGGACGGGGGCTGTTTGGCTGTTTACCTCCGTGAGAGGTCTCAGAGCTGTTGCCCAGGTCGTTAGTGCATCTGGAGTACCCTGGAATTTCCAGCTGCTGGACTGTGACCCGGGATGCTTCCGTCCAGCTGTGGGGTCCCTGTCCCTTTAAGACTTTCAAAAAGCACTCGCTTTTCTTTGTCACAGGGGCACTGGCTTCGGGACCCGCTCAAAGGTCTTACTCTCCTGTTTCCCTAGTATCCAGCACTGCACGCA
The DNA here is from genome assembly GCF_030020395.1 of Manis pentadactyla. NCBI lineage: Eukaryota > Metazoa > Chordata > Mammalia > Pholidota > Manidae > Manis > Manis pentadactyla. The sequence goes on from NC_080039.1 coordinate 27,674,021, forward strand.
TGCACTGTGTCTGCACTCTGGCCCGGATGGCTAGCACTCGGTGTTCAGCAGTCCTGGGCTCCCTCTCCCTTCCTGCTCCGACTCCTCTCCTCCCGCCGGGAGCTGGGGTGATGGGCCTCGGGTCCTGCCGGGCTGTGGCTTTTATCTTACCCCTTTCAGCAGGAGCTGGGTTCTCGCAGGTGTGGATGTAGTCTGGCTGTTGTCCTGTGTCTTCTGGTCTCTTTTTTTAGGATTAGTTGTATTTCTTGTATTTTCAAAAATATATATGTTTTTTGGAGGAGATTCCCACTGTCCTACTCACCCCGCCATCTTGGCTCTTCCCCTAGTATATGATTCTTGAAAATGTTCCATGTGCACTTGAGAAGAATGTGTATCCTGTTGCTTTTGTATGGAGTGTTCTGTAGATGTCTGCTTGGTCCGTATGTTCTAGTGTTTGGTTCAGTGCCTCTGTCTCTTTACTTATTTTCTGTATTGTTGATCTGTCCAGTGGTGTGTTGGAGTCTCCTAAAATGAATGCGTTGCATTCTGTTTCCCCCTTTAATTCTGTTAGTATTTATTTTACATATGTGGATGTGGGTGCTCCTGTTTTGGGAGCATATATATTTATAATGGTTATATTCTCTTGTTGGATGGCCCCCTTTATCATTATATAATGTCCTTCTTTGTCTCTTGTGACTTTGTTTCAATGTCTATTTTATCTGATACAAGTACTGCAACTCCTGCTTTTTTCTCTGTTAGTTGCATGAAATATGTTTTTCCGTCCCTTCACTTTTAGTCTGTGTATGTCTTTGCATTTAAAGTGAGTCTCTTGTAGGCAACATATAGATGGGTCTTGTTTTTTTTATCCATGCAGAGACTCTATGTCTTTTGATTGGTGCATTCAGACCATTACATTTAGGGTGATTATTGATATGTATTTACTTATTGCCATAGCAGGCTTTAGATTCATGGTTACCAAAGGTTAAATGGTAATTCCCTTACTATGTAATACTCTAATTTATCTCAGTATGCTATTACAAACACAACCTAAAGGTTCTGTTTTTTTTCTCATTTTTCTTCATCCTCCATTCTTTGCATATTAGGTATTATATTCTGTACTCTTTGTCTATCCCTTAATTGACAGTGGGGCAGTTGATTTGATTTTGCATCTGCTTAGTGATGAATTGTTCTACTTTCCATGCTGTCACTTTATTTCCCCTGGTGACAGCTATTGAGCCTGAGGAACAGTTCCATCCTTAGCAGTCCCTCCAAAATGTACTGTAGTGGTGGTTTGTGGGAGGTACATTCTCTCAGCCTTTGCTTATCTGAAAATCGTTTAATTTCTCCTTCAAACTTAAATGATAATCTTGCTGGAGAGTATTCTTGGTTTGAGGTCCTTCTGCTTCATTGCATTAAATATACCTTGCCACTCCTTTCTTGCCTGTAAGGTTTCTGCTGAGAAGTCTGATGATGGCCTGTTGGGTGTTCCTTTGTATATAATCTTTTTTCTTTCTCTAGCTGCTTTTAAAAGTCTGTCTTCATCCTTGATCTTTTCCATTTTAATTATATGTCTTGGTGATGTCTTCCTTAGGTCCCTAGTGTTGAGCGAGCTTTGCACCTCCTTGGCTTGAGAGACTATCTCCTTCCCCAGATTGGGGAAGTTTTCAGCAATTACCTCCTCACAGACACTTTCTAACCCTTTACCTCTCTCTTCTTCTTCTGGTACCCCTATAATGTGAACTGTCAGAACCAGTGGGCCATTTGGATTGGCCACACTGTTCTCTCAATATTCTTTCATTCTTAGAGATTCTTTTTTCTCTCTGTGCCTCAGCTTCTTTGTATTCCTCTTCTCTAATTTCTCTTCCATTTACCATTGCTTCTACTACATCTAATCTGCTTTTAAATCCCTCCATTTTGTGTTGCATTTCAGATATGGAATTTCTTAATGATTGCATCTCTGTCCTAAATTCATCCCTGAGTTCTTGAATATTTTTCTGTACCTCCATTAGCATGTTTATGATTTTTATTTTGTACCCTCTTTCGGGAAGATTGGTACGTTTGGTTTCATTTGTCTCTTTTCCTAGTGTTTCTGAGATTTTTGTTTGATGTTTCATATTTGTATGTGGCATCCTCTAGTGCCCAGAAGCTCTAATCTCTGGAGCTACTCAGCCCCTGGAGTGATGTTGGGCAGTAGTGGTGGGGAGCAGTAGTGGTGCTGATGGGAGGAAAGAGCTGTTTCCTGCTTCCTGGCTTCAGTGCCTGTCTCCACTGTCAGAACCAGTGGGCCGAGCACACAGGTGTAAGCCTCTGAGCTTTGCATCTGTAGCTGCCATAGGCGGGGCCTCCCTCTGGCTGACACCAGACCAGGGACTACCGGTTTGTGAGCTGGTGCCAGCAGGCCAGGAGGAAGGTGCAGCAGGCTGTGCATCACAGTGGTGGGCATCGGAGCTGAGCAGCTAGCCAGGTGGATGGAGCGCTTGAAGCTCCTGAAAGTTCCCAACCAGCTGGGCACAGCATACCCAGACAACCTTGTCCACCTATCACTTCTCCCGCGCAGCAAGCTCCATGCCAACTCCGCCCCTTCAGGAGCCCTCTTGCTGCTAGGAAGCCCCTCAGACCGCCCGCCTTTCCTTTGTCCCAGAGTGGCCGGATGTGGATCCATTTCCTCCACAAATGCCTGGAATCTCAGTCTCTCCGAGTATACCGCCTGTCTTATCTTTCCAACCCCACTAAAGTCCAGACCACCGTGCAGTGTAGGTTTCTCCTCCCAAAGCAGACCTCCAGTGCTGGGTGTTCATCAGTTCTAGGCTTCCACCCTCTCCCCACTGTGTTTCTTTTCCTCCTGCCCATGAGCAGGGGTCAGGGAAGGGCCTGGGTACCGTCGCATCAAGGGTTACCTGTTTCGTGAGGTCTGCTCTGTTCATGAGGTCTGTAAGCAGTCTGGTGCAGACTTCTTTTCTGTTGCTTTTTTAGGGTTAGTTGTTTTAACTAGTGCTTCATAGTTCCCTTTTCAAATTCCTGTATCAGATTTTCTCCCAGTGTCCCATCTCTGCCCTTTCTTTCTTGGAGATGTATATGGAAATATCTTTGTAAGCATCTCTGCCCTAGATAAAATAATAGGTTCCATCAGTGATTCACTAATACAAGTCAGAACTGTGAGCTGGGCCTTTTGCTCCATCTTGCATGTAGGGTGTAGCCTGAGGCTGCAGGGTGGTCTCTGAAATAAGGGTAAAGACTCTATCTCCTGACTGAGTCCAGAATTACTGTGCAAACACCAAGTGAGAATTTTCCAATCCCTCCCCTGACATAGCGCAGTTGCTGATGCTAGGGTCCCGTTTTCTCCCCATGTCTCCGACATCCTGCATGCATTCACAGAGGGACTCGCCTATTGGTGCAAGCTCCCTGTCACTGGACCCCTCTTCCCCTCCTTCTTACAGACCCCATATGGAGCCTGGCTCCACCTTCCCCACCTCTCACTGTAGCCTTCCAGCTCATTCCCTTTGAGTGTCCCTCACTGTTCTCCTCCAGGGACATGTCAGAGCTCATGGGGCTTGGTACAGCCAGGCAGGTCCTTCTGGGACTCTGAAGCCTGCAGGTGTCCCTAAGTCTTCCAGCCCCAAAGCCAAGGAACCTGTGAAAGGAGAAGGTGCTGATAGGGGGAGACAGCCCAGAGTACTGCCCCAAGGCAGGTCATCCTGTCCAGGTGAGGAAGATGTGGGGACACAGTGGGGAAAGATGGGGGCATTGGTGGGATGAGTGCATCTCCAGTGGCCACAACCAGCCTAACATGAGCTGGATATTGTTTCTTTAGTCCCCTGCAGCTGAGTCCCTCTGGGGAAAGCTGGCACAGGTGCCTGGAGGACCCTGGTGGTTGGTGTTTGAGGGCAGTTCTCAGGCTGGAGGACTTCCAGGGAGATGCAGAGCACTGGATGCCACTGGGGTCAGGCTGATGATCATAGTACTGATCCAGCAAGAGGAAAGGAATATTTCTCAAAGAAGAAATCTGGGGCTCTCCACTTGGAATTTCTGGAGAAATCTGGGTGTAAAGCTGTCTCGATGTCTAAGGAACACAGATCTTGGGCTGAGGAAATTGGGGCTCCTTAGAGAGGGGATTTGGGGTCTCATGCTGAGGATAATTGGGATCCCAATGGCTGATGGCATTTGCATCTCTCAGGAGGTTTGGAGTCTCAGGCTGAAGAGATTTAGAATGCTCAGTCTGAGAGGATTTTAAGTCTTTGAGGCTGAGGAAATTTGAGGTCTGTCAGGCTAAGAAAATTTGGAGTCTCATTAAGGGGGCTTAGGACCTTTGATTTTGAGGTTAGTTTGGGTTTTTGAAGCTGAGCGGGAATTACTAGTTTTCAGGCTTGGGTTATTCAAAGTCTCTGAGACTGAGGAAACTTGTTCTCTCTGTAGGTGCTATAGTTAGGGTTACTTGGGTGGAGAGTTTGGGGCATGCCTCAGGCTGAGGGGAGCTGGGGTTACTGAGGGTATGGGGAGGGGTCTAAGCCTTAAGGGATTTAGTATTTCTCTGGGTGAAGGGCCTTGAGTTCTCTGAAGATGAGGTGATTTGGGTGAGGTGCTCCTCACACAGAGATGTGAGATCCCTCCAGGTTAGTGGATTTAGGATCCCTCAGGCTGGTGGGATTTGGTGTCCTGTGAGGCTGAGGGGATCTGGACCTCTCAGGGTGGGTGAGGGGATCAGGTTTTCTCAGGCTGGAGGGTCTCTTAAAGGTCTAAGATGGAGGGTTCAGAAAGGTTTTCACACGACATCTTCGTAAAGGCAAAGGGTTCCAATTTCCTCTCAGTCTCCCTGTCATTGCTTCCATGCGGCCTACCCTGGATGGGCACTCTGCGATATCTGCAAGATTCCCACTCTCTGGAAGGTGGGATGTTGGAGAAGGCGAGGTATGAGTTTGCAGTGCCTTTTCAGGCACAACCCGCCAGTCAGGGCTGTGATCAAAGCAGTTGCACCAATGGGAGGCCAGGAGGGACTGAATGGGCATATTGTAGGGCAATCCGTGCCTGTCAGTCACAAGCAGAACCCAGTCCTGGACTCAGGTGTGTGGAGTGGGCTGGCCTCTCTTCCTGCTGTGGGATTGGCTACTTTGGCTAATGTGCATGCCTTTCAGGAAGCGTCTTGCGTGCCTGTGCAGTTTGGTGTTTTCATGACTGGTCTCTGGTGCTGGGGAGGGACCCATGTGGTTGCAGCTGCGGCAACCCTTCAGCCCAGGCTGAAGTCCCCATGCCAATTACTGAGCTGACCTTGTGGTGGCATAGAACACACTCTTTGGATGTTTCAATTCCCCACAATCCTGTGGTTGATGCAAGTGCCTCCTCCCTGACAGCCTCTTAGTTTGCCAAGAGAGGTCAAAATCCTCACTGAATGTGCCCCTGGGTCAACAACCGTACAGCGGCCTGTGGTCCTGACATCTTTTGGCCGGCTGGTTGAAAAAAACCTGTTTTTTTAAAATATACCTTTTGAGAATTAAGTACATGAGAATGTGTCTCTAAGCAAGCTGTTTCTCACTGAATGGTCTTGTAGAGCCACTGGCTACCTTGGCCTCCAATAGATTCTACGGTGTGGAATAATCTTTGAGACTCTCACTGCCTCACTGAACAAGAATCTTCTTACCATCTTAGCTTTTGGTCTCTGCTCTTTCTGAAGGAGGGAGAAGAGACTGGAAATAAGCCAATTTCTTCTTAGTGGATGGGTGAGGAATGTGGTCAGGGGTCAGGTGTGACTCCGGGGTTCTCACTTCCCAGGGACATAAATGATGCCTGTGTGCCTTTGGAGGGCACAGGGACTATTCCGGGCCCATCTTGAGATGTCAAGACAGACACCTGAGGCAGGAGCCTTGCATTTCCCACCAGAAGCAACACTGCCTTTTCGGTAAGTGGAGAGCTTCATGCCTCTGTGGGAGGACACCAGGATCACCTCCTGGGTGGCTGTAGGCCCAGCCTCCCTTGGGTTTCAGGTTCCCCACAGCTTCACTGGGCCATCAGTGATATGGAATCTGCTGCTTTCCCCACCTGGCATCTGTTCTCATGCCATGTCTAGCACCTCAGCTTTCCAGGGAACTGTGTCTCCCCTGCTACAGTCCAAGCAATTCCAGAGGCAGACCCCATATTCCAACCATCTCGAAGATGGGCTATGATCCCAGTCAATCAGCCTCACATTCTATCCTCTGTGTGCTTTGATGGGTTCAGTGATGAGAATGTGAACAAGCCAGGCTAAATGCATTTAAACCTGTGGCTTTTCATGGACCTCCAGAGAAGGAGAAATCATTCCTGCTAGAATGGACAGTGACTGAGTGTCAGCCTGTAGCAGCTGAAGGTCCCAGATGCAGCAAGACAGTTTGTGCCTGTGAATGGGGCTACCCCAAAGGCACATAGTATGTTGGAGGATTGGAAGAGAGTCCAGGTCACACTGTGAGAGGGTGAACAACTGGACCTGCCAGGCCCTAACCTGATCTTAAACTTGCCTCATATTTTTCCATTAAAAAATTATTTATTCTACTTCAGTAGGTGTGTCCACTGTGTTGCAAAAAAAATTCCTAGTTGACATATCAATATCAGTAATTACTGAGAATCACTCCACCTGGAGTCCTCACTGGGTGGGGCAAGCCTGGGAGAGGTGAAGACATTGTGAGGGGCCAGATCTCAATGGGGCTACCACACAGCTCTGTCCTTGCTCCTTTCCAGTCTGGGGAGGGGGAGCCCTGGAAAAGTGACAGGAGAATCAAGATCAGAGCAGAAAGAAATAAAATCGAGAAGAATAAAACAATAGAATCAATGAAAGCAGGAACTGGTTCTTTGAGAAAATAAACAAAAGAGATAAACCCCAAGCCAGACTTATCAAGGAAAAAGGAGAGTCTATACACATGAACAGAATCAGAAATGAGAAAGGATAAATCACTACAGACACCACAGACACCCAAAGAATTATTAGAGAGTATTGTGGAAAATTATGTGTCAACAGACTGGGTAACCTAGAAGTGGACAACTTTCTAGAAAAATACAACTTTCTAAGACTGACCCAGGAAGAAATATAAACTCTGAGCAGACTAATTACCAGAAATGAAATTGAATTGGTAATTAAAAAACTACCTAAGAACAAAACTAGAGGTCCAGCTGGCTTCACCACTAAATTTTATCAAATATTTCGTGAAGACCTAACACCCATCCTCCTTAAGGTTTTCCAAAAAGTAGAAGAGGAGAGAATCCTTCCAATCTCATTCTATGATACCAGCATCACTCTAATACCAAAACCAGGTAAAGACACCACAAACACACACAAAAAATTACAGACCAATGTCCCTAATGAAAATAGATGTAAAAACACTCAAGAAATTATTAGCAAACAAAATTCAAATATACATCAATATGAATATCCATCTTAACCAAGTGGGATTTATTCCAGGGATGCAAGGATAGTACAACATTTAAAAAATCAATCAGCATCATGCAAATCACCCAAAAGGAAAAAAATCAAGTGATCATCTCCATAGATGGTGAAGAGCATTTGACAAAATTCAGCATACATTCCTGGTAAAAACTCTACAAAATGGGTATAGAGGGCAAGTACCTCAACATAATAAAGGCCATATGTGACAAACCCACAGCCAACATCATACTTAACAGTGAGAAGCTGAAAACTTTTCTTTTAAGATGGCGAGCAATGCAAGGATGCCCGCTCTCCCCACTTTCATTCAACAGCATAATAGTTGATGCCCTAGCAATGGCAGTCAGACAACACAAAGAAATAAATGGCATCTGGATTGATATGGAAGAAGTTAAACTGTTACTGTTTGCAGATGACATGATATTGTACATAAAAAACCCTAAAGAATCCACTCCAAAATACTAGAACTAATATCGGAATTCAAATTTGCAGGATACAAAATTAATATGCAGAAATCTGTTGATTTCCTATACACTAACAATGAACTAGCAGAGAGAGAAATCAGGAAAACAATTCCATTCACAATAGCATCAGAAAGAATAAAATACTTAAGTATAAACCTAACCAAGGAAGTGAAAGACTATACTCTGAAAATTACAAGACACTCATGAGAGAAATTAAAGAAGATACCAATAAGTGGAAACTCATCCCATGCTCATGGATGGGAAGAATTAATATTGTGAAAATGGCCACCCTGCCTAAACTAATCTACAGATTCAACGCAATCCCTATTTAAATACCAACAGCATTCTTCAACAAACTAGAGAAAATTGTCCTAAAATTCATATGGAACCACAAAAAGACCTCGAATAGCCAAAACAATTCTGAGAAGGAAGAATAAAGCTGGGGGCATTATGCTCCCCAACTTCAAACTCTACTACAAAGCCACAGAAATCAAGGCAATTTGGTACTGGCACAAGAACAGACCCATAGACCAATGGAACAGACTAGAGAGCCCAGGTGTATACCCAAGCATATATGGTCAATTAATATACGATAAAGGAGCCATGGATATACAATGGAACAACAAGAGTCTCTTCTGGACAGCTACTTGTAAGAGAATGCAACTGGTCTTGTCTACATGCATATGCAAAAGTAAACTTGAAATGTAGCAGAGGCCTGAATGTAAGTCATGAAATCATAAACCTCTTAGAAGAAAACAGGCAAAAATCTCTTGAATATAAACATGAGCAATTTTTTCTTGAACATGTGTCCCCAGGTAAGGGAAGCAACTCAAAAAAGAACAAATAGGACTACATCAAACTAAAAAGCTTCTGTACAGGAAAGGCACCATCTGTAGACCTAAAAGGCATTCTACAGTTTGGGAGAATATATTCATAAACGACATATACAACAAGAGGTTAACATCCAAAATATATAAAGAACTCACATGCCTTAACACCCAAACAGCCAATCACCGAATTAAAAAATAGATGGAGGATATGTGCAGACATTTCTCCAAGGAAGAAATTCAGATGGCCAACAGGAACATGAAAAGATGCCCACATTTCTAATTATCAGAGAAATGCAAATTAAAACCACAATGAGATATCACCTCACACCAGTCAGCATGGTCAACATCCAAGAGACAAGGAACAAATGCTGGTGAGGATGCAGAGAGAGCGGATCCCCTGTACACTGTTGGAGGGATTTTAAATTAGTTCACCCACTGTGCAAAGCTATATGGAGGTTCTTCAGAAAACTAAAAATAGAAAAATGACTTGACCCAGGAATACTACTTCTAGGAATTTACCCAAAGAAAACAAAATCCCAGACTCAAGAAGACATGTGCACCCTTATGTTTATCACAGCACTATTTACAATAGCCACTATATAGAAGCAACCTCAGTGTCCACCAGTAGATGTATGGATAAAGATGTTGTGGTACATACACACAATGGAATGTTATTCAGCCATAAGAAGGAAACAAATCCTACCATTTGCAACAACATGGATGGAGCCTGAGGGTATTATGCTCAGTGAAATAAGCCAGGTGGAGAAAGACAAGTACCAAAAGAGTTCCCTCATTTGAGGAGTATACCAACAAAGCAGACTCACAGACCCTAAGAAGGGACTGGCAATTAGAAAGGCCAGGGGTAGGGGAGGACTGGTGGGAGGTAGGGACAAGGGCATCGAGGTGCATGATGTTTGGCATACATGGTGTGTGTGGGGTCATGGGGAAGACAGTGTAGCATAGAGAAGACAGGTAGTGACTGTGGTATCTTGGTATGCTGATGGACAGTGACTGTGGTGGGTGCATGGGTGATCTTGATAAGATGGGGGAATGTAATAATGACAACGCTGCTCATGTGAAACCTTCATAAGATTGTATATCAATGATACCTTAATAAAAAAATTGGGAAAAATCACAAATATGTGGAGTTTAAATGGTATGCTGAAAACCACCAATGGATCATTAAATAAATCCAAAAATAATTTTAAAAATACATAGAGAAAATGAAAATACAAACAGAAAATTTCAAAATTCATGGGAAGCAGCAAACATGGTTCTAAGAGGGGAGTTCATAGCTCTACAGGTCTATGTCAAGAAATAAGAACAATCCTAAAGCAACTATCTAACCTTACAAGTAAAAACTAGAAAAACAAGGACAACAAAGCCCAACTAAGTAGATGGAAGGCCACAATAAAAAGCAGAAATGAATGAAATTGAGACTAAGAAAACATTTTTCAAAGGCAGTGAAACTAAGAAAGGATTCTTTGAGAAGATAAGCAAAATTGACAAATCTTTGTCTACAGTTATCAAAAGAAAAATATAGAGACAAAATTAGAGAAGAGACATTACAACCAATCCCACAGGGATACAAAGGATTATAAGGATTCTAAGAAAATTATAAGCCAATAAATTGTACAGCCTAGAAAAAGAGAACATTTCTGGAAACATACAAGCTAACTGGACTGAGGCAGAAATAGAAAATCCCAAAAGACCAGTTTCTAGTGACAAAATTAAAATGGTCAATCAAAAACTCCCACCAGGCAAAATTCCAGTTCCAGATGGCCTCACTGGAAAACTCTACAAACATTCAAGAGCTAATACCTATGCTTCTTAAACTATTTGAAGATATAGAATAAGGAGTGTTTCCACTCATATTGCAAAACCAGTACTTCCCTAATCCCAAAATCAAAGACACTAAAATATGTACATATATGTGCATATGTGCTTAAAATGTTTACATATATGTATTTAAAATAAGAATACCTACATGTATATAATTTAGTGTCTTTGGTTTTTGGATTAGGATAATCCTGTATGTATATGGAGAGAGACAGTGCAATATCCCTGATGAACACAGATGCAAAAATCCTTCACAAAATATTAGCAAACAGAATTTAAAAATACATCAAAAGGATCACCCACCATTACCAAGTGGGATTTATCCATATAATTTATCATGTAATATTGAGCATATTAACCTTTTACCATATTAACATAAGAAAGGATAAAAGTCACATGATGATTGCAATAGATGCTGGAAAAGCATGGCATTACTCAACACCCATTCATGCTAAACACTCAACAAAGTTGATATTGAAGGAATATAGGTCAACATAATAAAGATCATAAATGACAAATCCACATACTCAATGGTGAACAGCAGAAAGATTTTCTTTTAAGATCAGGAAGAAAACAAGGATGCCAACTCTCACCACTTTCATTCAATACAGAGGTGCAAACATTCAATTGTAAAATAAATTAATCAAAGGAATGAAAGTACAGCAGAGGAATTAAAATCAATAACATGGCAATATCTTTGTTGACAGATGGCAACTACATATGCTGTGTTATTCACTGTTGTAAATAGTTATTGAATCACTATGTTGTACACCTGAAACTAATGTAATCATATCTCAACTACAGGTTAATAGTTAAATAAAAATCACTCAAAAAATATCCAGGATGTAATGAAAAATTATTTGCCTAAAACTTACAAGGAACATTTCAACTCCCATAGGAAAAGACAATCAACTGGTGCCAATTCTGAATAATGAAAGGATAGAAAGTCTCCATAAGAATATAAGGATACTGCTTTCCACAATGGTTGAACTAATTTACCACAGCAGTGTAGGAGGGTTCCCCTTTCTCCACAATGGGAAATTATTCAGCCATAAAGAAGAAAACAGATCCTACCATTTGCAACAACATGGATGGAGCTAGAGGGTATTATGCTCAGTGAAAAAGCCAGGTGGAGAAAGACAAGTACCAAATGATTTCACTCATCTGTGGAGTATAAGAAGAAAAAATAAACTGAAGAAACAAAACAGCATCAGACTCATAGAACCCAAGACTGGACTAACAGTTACCAGAGGGAGAGGGACTGTGGACGATGGGTAGGAAGGGTGGGATAAGGGGAATAAGGAGCATTACGATTAGTACACAAATGTAGGGGGTGTCACAGGGAGGGCTGTACAACATAGTGGACACAAGTAGTGATTCTATAGCATCTTACTACGCTGATGGACAGTGACTGTAATGGGGTATGTGGGGGGACTTGATGATGGGGGGAATCTAGTAACCATAATATTGCTCATGTAATTGTAGATTAATGATACCAAAAAAGAAAAGAATATAAGGATACAAAAATGGGCAAAATGCAATATTAAAACTGAAAACACAATAATGAAAATTAAATAATTACTAGAATGACTCATTAGCATAATGGAAATGACAGGCAAAAGAATCAATGACTTGATGATCACTACGATTTATGCAGACTGACCAAGAAAGAGAAAGATTATTGAAAAAGAAATATGTCTCAATAGACTAGGAAGAGGATAACTTCCTCAATGTGCAAAGCTACAGCTAGCAGCAAACTTATGGTGGAAATTATGTTTTCTTCCAAAGACCCAAAATAATGCAAGGACGTACCTCTCACTACTCTTACTTAAAATCGACAGCAGACCCTGGATAATGCAATAAGAAAAGGATACAACACATATAAAAAGAAGAAAGAAACATCTCTGCTCACAAATGACATGGTCACCCACATGGAAAATCCAAAGAAACGACCAAAACTCCTAGCACTAAAAAGCAATCATAACAAGTTTGTTGGATGCAACATTAACATTAGTTGCAAAAAAAGATAAATTAGAAATATACATTTCAATATATGCATATGATCTATATGAGGAAAACTACAAAACCTAGATGAAAGAAATCAAAGAAAATCTAAAGAAATGGAGAGATACACTTTGCTTATCTGAAAATTGTTTAATCCCTCCAAATTTAAATAATAACCTTGCTGGGTAGAGCATTCTTGGTTCAATGCCCCTCTGCTTCATTGAATTAAATATATCATACCACTCGCTTCTGGCTTGTAAGGCTTCTGTTGAGAAGTCTGATGAAAGCTTGATGGTTTTTCCTTTGTATATGATCTTTTTTCTCACTATGGCTGCTTTTAAAAGTCTGTCCTTATCTTGCATGTCATGGTGGGGTCCTTGGAGCTGAGCAGATAGCCAAGGGGTTTGGGCTTCTGAAGCTCCTCAAAGTTCCCAACCAGCTGGGCCGAGCAGGCCTGGACAACCTTGTCCAGCTCTACCCTCTCCCGCATCACAAGCTCCTTGCAAACCCCGCACCTTCAGCAGCCCTCTGCTGCTAGGAAGTCTCTCAGACCGCCGGCCTTTCCCTTGTCCCAGAGTGGTCAGATGTGTTCTCCCTCACTTCATGTCATGAGAATTTTCTGGGCCCTGAACATGTTGCATGCTTAAATATCTACAAAAACTAGGCCAGGTTGTGGTTCACAAACTTAAAAAAAAATTGTTCCTGTCTAGCAAGACACAGTTGGTTCAACCAGAGCCCAACCCATGAAGTGAGTGAAGGAAAGGAGTTCAAGTTCCTTTATAAAGCAAGAGGCCAGTGAGGAAGGGAGATTGGGGGTCCACAGTGTTTGTAAAAGAAAAGAGTGCCAGTGTATCTCTCTCTGTGAGTGCACATTTGTGTGTGATGGACAGAAAGTTCTAATTTGCTGTGCTGTGTTCCCTCCAGATTATGACACGGGTGGTTTTTTATTTTCTAAACTTTAAAACAAAGAAACAACTGCATGTAAGAAAAAGAACAATAAAGTTGTTGCCATTAAGTGTGTGAACTTGAAAAATATCTTAAAGTGCATATGTCAAAGTATTACCGTAGTTTTCTCTTGGTGATGTGATTAACAACCTGTTACTTTGAAAACAACTGTTTTTAAGACAATTTCTTTAAGTTTTAAGAAGCTTGATCTGTGAAGACAGCAACTCTAGGCAACACCCATCCCCAAGGGAGGCTGGTTCATGTAATGGGGTCATAGGCCAGACTGATAGGACTGGGACCTGACTTGGGGCCAGGCAGGGCAGAGTCCAGGGGTCAAAGAAATTTACCAAATTTCAGACAAATGACTCTCATGTGCTCTTGGCCCTCTGTGAGGCTTGGCCAGACTCCAGCTGTGTTGGGTACTCTGCTGTTCTGGGCTCTTGACTGACTGTCCTGGTGAGTGACCCCCTCATCTGCCAGCTATGGTGCCCAAGCAAGCCAACAGTATCTTTTCCTGGCAGCAGACAATCAGAGCAAAAGCAAGTGAGGCTGACCATAGCTGTGGTCAGAGTTCAGTTTGTGACGCAGAAGGCTGGCCACGTGTCCCAGCATTTCAGCTGGCGGTGTGTTTGCCCAAAGACTATCGACCTGCCCCGACAAGGGCAATCACAGTGTCAGGTGGAGGTGCTGGAAGCCAGTAGGTCGTGGAGGCCTGCCAGGTGTTACAGGCACTGAACAGTGACCTCGGCGAAGGACTTCTCAGCAGTTTGCCAGGAGATCGAGACTTGGAATCCAGTAGATATCAGGCTGTACTCACACCTCGGAGCCTCTTCTGCAAACAAGGATCCTAGCTGTTAGCAACTGGTAGTTGGGTGGAGAGGTGTATGAACTCCCAGTCCCATACTTCATAGATTTGAGTTAAATCTGTACATCAGTTTGGGGAGTTGAGCCTTCCTGTCCTGAACATTTGTCTTCCCATATTTACCTCTTCTTCAAGTTCTTTCATTGGTGTTTTATAGTTTTCAGCTAACAGATCCTGTTCGTGTTCTGTTAAATTTATTCCTAAGTATTTCAACATTTTTGGAGCTATTGGAAACAGTATTGCTGATATATAGATACAAAATTATTTTAAGCGCTTTTTCTTGATGTCCTGTGACTTTAATTAAGTCAGTTCTAAGAGAAGTGTTTTGGGCTACTTGTGGTTTTAATCATGTCATCTGCAAGTAGAGACATTTTTATTTCTTCTTTTCCCATCTGTATGCCTTTTATCTCTTATTCTTGCCTTATTATACTGCCTAGGAATTCTAGCATAATTCAAATAATAGTGGTGAGAGAGGACATCCTTCCCTTATTCCTGATCTTCAGGGGAAAGTGTTCAGTCTTTTATCCTTAAGTATAATATCACATTTCAGCTTTTTTATGTGACCTTTGTGAGGCCGAGGAAGTTCCTTTCCATCTTTGATGACTGACAATTTTTTGAAAATCTTGAACGGATGACATGTTTTTCAAATGCTAATTCTGCATCAGTTGGTATGATTGTATAGTTCTATATTGATATAGTGCATTACACTGATTGATTTTTTTTCAAATATTGAAGTAACTTGCCTTTTCAGGATAAGCCCCCCCTCCCCCGATTGTAGTATATAATGTAATAAATGCTTCTGAGCTCAGTTTGCTAAGATTTTGCTTTTTGTATCAATGTTTATGAGAGATATTAACCCATAGTTTTCTTATACTGGATCTCTGTCTGTCTTTGGTATCAGGGTAAAGCTGGTTATGTAAAAATGAGCTGGGAACTGTGCCCTCCTCTTCTTCTTTTTGGGAAGAGTTTGTGTAGAATTGGTATCATTTCATCTTTAAATGTTTAATAGAATTTAGGGAAAGCAAAATGTTTTGACAGGCTTTTAATTATGAATTCATTTCTTTCTAATTAAAGGATTCTTCCAGTTATTTGTTTTATCTTTGCTAAGTTAGTTTTCTCTCAAGGAATTTGTCCTTTTTACCTGGGTTGTCATATTTATGTGTTGAGTTGTTCATAGTATTTTCTTATTTCCTTTTAATATCTAACAGACTCTGTATTGAGATCTTCTCATTCATTTCTGATCCTGATAATTTGTGTCTTCTTTATTAACATTTATAAATTTTACTGATATCAAGTAACCAGTTTATTTCAATGATTTCTCTCTCTTAGTTTTCTGTTTTTAATTTTGTCCATTTCTGTACTTAGTTTCTCCCCCCCCCCCCCCCTTCCTTCTGTTTGATTTGGGTTCGTTTTTAGTCCTTTGAAAAGGTTTTTTAAAGACCAGTGATTTGATACCTTTCTTCTTAACCTAAGCATTTAATGCTGTAAATTTCCCTAAGTTCCGCTTTAGCTGTATCACACCAATTTTCATATGTTGTTTTAATTTTTATTCAGTTCAAAATATTTCTGAACTTCCTCTTGGGTATTTATTATTCAGAAATATGTTAGTTAGAATATTTGGAGGTTTTCTTTTTAATTTTCTGTGATTTAACCCTAAGTCAATTGCATTCTAATCAGAGAGCATAATTTGATAATTATTACTTCAATTCTTTCACATGACTTTTACGTTGGTATGATGATCCAGGTGGTTGTGTGTCTTTGTGAATATTCAACGCACATTTAAAATAATATGAACTCCCAGTTGCTATGCACAGGGTGAGATGGAGAGAGCAAGGCTGAAGCCAAATGCCTTCCTATGACCTAGGGAGTCATACACCACTTTCACAACACCTGTCAGTCCCTGTCCCAGGAAGGAGTACAACGTATCAGAGTGTGGATAACAGGAGGTGGATTTGTTGGCCACCTTGGAGGCTGGTGGTCAGCCTAGGAATGAGGGTTATTACTGAAAGGGGAGGAAGAGGAAACAGACCTCTCTACTCCTCCTCTAGATTCCATTTAGATCATCAAGGAGTGGGTGGGGGCTGGTTTCACATGTAACTGATAGCTCTGCCTGCCTGTTTGCAGGGAGATTCTGAGGCTTCCAAGATCAATGGGGAGGACAGATGAATCCCTGACCTCTCACCTCCTCAGGGTAGATGAGAATTCTGAGAAGTCAGTCTGTGCTGAGGGGTCAGTGGTGTCTGTGTAGTCTCTGGAGGTGGCTTCCCAGCCTCTATGGTGTCTGTCTTCCTTTGCCCAGCACTAAAGACCTGGAAGGCATAGGCATTAAAAGTAGTGCAGTTGGAGACTGAAAATGAGGAAGGGGCTTGCATTCTCAGCCACAGTCTGTGCCATGTTCTCAGTTCATAGATTAGGAAACAGGAACACAGAGAGTGAACGTGTAGCTGTAGGCCACATAGCTGGTGAGGGCAGAGCTCAACATAGACGGATCAGAGCGTAAACCCAGTGTAGTCTGATATGGAGTCCATGTGCTAGGCACCATGAGATGTTGATGCTGAGCGGGCCGCAGGAGAAAGAGGAGGACGACCAGACCTAAAATGAGCCAGGCACATGTACATGCACACACCCCTCTCCGTCTTTCATCTGTGAGGCTACAGTGTTCTCAGGAAACTGTTAGTGGAGCCAGGAGAATGCACAGGAGGACAGTGGCAGGGGAGGGAAGGGGGTCTTTAAGAGGCAACCACATTTTCCAGGATACCAGGGAATTCCCTTTCCTTATTAGTCTGTCTCAAATCCTTGACTTCTCTCCCTGGGCACACTATTCAATTCTCCAAAGACCTACCCTGATTGACTCCAGATGTATGCCTTTACAGGGCCTGAGTGCCTGTCAGGATGTGCGCTGAGAGTTTGTGTTCTCGGTGTTCCTTCCAGATCCTGCTTTCAGTGATAAGGGGGGAATGAAGTATGCGGTCTGGACTTCAGAATTGTTTGGAGACAAAATTTATTGGAACAGGAAACCGAAAAGCCGTGTAGGGGGTTCGTGTTAACATCCCCAAAGCACTTGAGGATTTTCTGCCCCACTTGTATATTTCATTTCTTGTACTGAAAGTGAGAGTTCTGAAACCACTTATTTTTGCACTTATAATTGGACAGTAATGGGCCAGGAGGCTTCCTTTGAAGATTGCTCACAGCATGCGTATGGAGTGTGTGTGGTGCCATTTGTTCTCCGGTTGGAATGCTATTTATTAGCAGTGGACAAGAGCGAGTGGTCCACTACCCACTGACTAAAGGACTTGTGCTCCCGCTGCCCCAACTAAACTGCGAATTGATTCTTTTTCAGTTTTCTACAAATCACAAAATGAAAGTATATCCTTCTTCAAGAGTCACACCATGTATTCATACTTGACTTATTTCATTCAGCCTTAGCATTTTAATTGCAGGAAGTGCTGTTTCAAAATATATCCCAAGTCATACTTCTTACAGCACCAACTCCCATCTCTCGAATCAACCCACCCACTTGTTTCTGCAGTCTGTTTTTCAAGAATTAAAGAAAGCATTACCTCAGGACAGCATGTGCGACTCTCCAGTTGAAAACCGCACACTGGTTCCATCTCACTCAGGGAAATCCCATGTCTTTATATTTCCTAGGCCTCGGCCTACCATGTGTGTATCCTACATTGAATGACTTCCAAAAATTGTTAGGTGACATTCATTGGTGAGGCCCTATTTGAAATTAACTACCAGAGAAATGACTCCATTATTTGAAATATGAAGAGGTGATTCTTATCCTAATTCCCCTAGACAGTTGAATGAAGGAGCATTAAAAACCTTGAAATTGGTAGAACAAGCCATCAATAAACAACAATTAAGGTGAATAGATTACAGCCTTTCATGGGCTTTTATAGTCTTAGCCTCATCTTATACACCCACTGGAGTGTTATGGCAAGATGCGCCTTTAGAATGGATACATTTACTAGTTACACCAAAAAAGTAATCGTGTCCTGTGTGACATTAGTTAACTTGTTGATTACTAAAGCAAAATTGTGGAGGGTGGAGCTATTTGGGAAAGAGTTTCAAGAATTAATTTTGCCCTTTATTAAGGAGCCAGTAGAATTTCTTTATCAAACAGGTGAAGAGTGGCCAGTAGCCCTACACTCCTTTACTGGATACATATCATATCATCTACCTCACAGTCCCCTAATGAATTTTGTGAATAGAACTTCTATTATTTTTCCCACCATTATTAGGTCTCTACCATTGCCTGAACCTGCTGCTTCGGTGTTTACAGATGGTTCTTCTAACGGCTTAACATCCTGTATTATAAATGAGGAAGCTAAACAGCTAGAAACTAGTGAAAAATTCTGCTCAACGAGTAGAAATGGAAGCTGTTTTATCGGCCTTTACAGTTCTTAGACATCAACCCTTTAATCTTTATAGCGATTCATTATATACAGTGAAACTCTTTAAAACCGTAGAGACAGCTTTAATTGCAAGTACCCAAACTACAATTTCTAAGCAACTACAGCAATTACAGTCGTTCATTCAAGGACAAACATGCAAAGTATTCGTGGGTTATGTGAGAGGACATAACAATTTGCCTGGGCCGCTCTCTGAAGGAAACACCAGGGCTGATTTTTTAACTAAACCTCAGATACTTTCCATTGAACAAGCGAAAGAAAGTCATTCTGTTCATCATCAAAACACCTCTGCTTTACAAAACAATACCAAAATACTAGAGAAGCAGCTAGAAGTATCATAAAGGGCAGTACTACATGTCCCACTTCTCACCCTTAGCTCCCTGTGGGAGTTAACCCTCATGGATTGGGAAGTGAAGACTTGTGGACAATGGGTGTGACCCATATACCATCATTTGGAAGATTGTGCTATGTACATGTATGTGTAGATGCTTTTTCTCATGTACAAATGGCCACGGCACGAAGTGGTGAAGCTTGTAAGGATGTTTTGCCTTTTTTTTTTTTGCTCTGCCCAAAGCTATAAGAAGAGATAATGCGCCCTAATCTGTGTCCAAATCCCTTAAGGGCATTTTAAGTTCCTTCATATATCAGATAGCATAGGCATTCCTTATAGCCCTCAAGGACAAGCCATAGTTGAAAGAGCGCATCCAATTTTAAAGACCCTAATAAAATCGCAAAAGGCTGACGGAAGAATTTTACACCACCCTAAGTTTGAAATCATGCTGTGTTTGTGATAAATTATTTGAATTGTAAGAATCAGGGATTTTCCCCCATGATGAGACATCACGGACAAGAGCAAGATGAAAAAAGTAAATAAACCGTTAGTTAAATGGAAAGATTTGCTCTCTTGCACTTGGAAGGGGCTGGATGTTCTTTTAACTTGTGGGTGAAGGTATGCTTGTACTTTTCCAGAGGACGCTGATTCCCCTATTTGGGAACCTGATCACTTGATACTCCCATAGGTCGCGCCCGCCGCCACTTCTTCCTAGCCTTCCTCGTAGGAAAACGCTCCTGCCTCCCTCACCTGCAATTCAAATGACATTTGAAAGTAGGCTTACAACACTTCCTACGGACCAAGAAGATTTCACACCTTTTCAGTGCCTTTGCCTGAACCATCGTCATGCTGTGACAGTGGCTGCTCTTGTAGGATCGCCACCTACATTGGGCCAGCCAAACATCTGGGTACTCGAGCTCGCATGCACACGAGACAGCAGCAGATTACCTCCACTCCAGATAAGCTATTTCTTGTTATGCTTGTAATTGTATCGTGCCAGGTGAATGTTGTTTGTGCTGATAAACATTGGACATACGTTCCCCAGCCTCCTATATTCCATCCTACACCATGGGGAACACCTAATTTAAAAGTTTTTACTCATAATACTGATCTACTTGGAGGAGAATCTACTTAATTCATTAGTACCAGCATTAGTACTAATGTTTCTTACCATGGAAGAGGAAATAGACCTCCCACGTGTTTTAGTACAAATACCACCTGTGTGCCTCTTGGATGTCTTCCATTGAATTATGGAAGTTTTCTTACCGATTCTCCTGCTCGAGACCCCAATAAAAAGAACTTATGGGTCTTGAGTTTTTTCATTTCTGGGAACTCACAATTTTACTGAAACCATCGTTAAAAACAATCAATGTCCTGTGAATTTTCCTTTCTGTGAAGCATTAATTGCTGATAAGGATGCCTTTTGGGCTTTCAGAAATGTTAACACAGGATTTCCCAGATGGCCTGAGTGCTGATTTAAACATCAGGGGCCCCAATTTTCTCCTAAATCTCCTATTTAAAAAATCCTGATTATTCTGTTTCCAGTCCCACTTACGATTATAAACAATATGTAAGAAAAGAGCTCAAGAAAGTTACAATGTGGCTGGAATGACAGACTCATCCCGAAGCCTGAAAAATTTAATAGATGGTTTTCCGCCGGTTGGCTTAATCCCATGTTGTTTGTACACACTTCCTCTAATGTTCAATTGTATATTGATTTATACCGTTTGATTGCTGCTTCCCAAATGATATATTTGAAACGTCCTAGTTAACCTAATCATTTCAATGTTTTAACTGCTTGTGTTAAACCTCAATTCGCTATTCTTTTTCAGCATAAAGGAAAATGAATACAGATTTTGTTAGTGGAACTTGTTATGTAACATGCCTTAATTGCACCTTAACTACTTGTTTAAGTCCTACCTTTGGACCTACTGTGTATATGATTGTATAGCAACGATCTTATGTCAATTTCCCTGTTAATTTAGAAGGACCTTGGTATGATGATCCTGGCTTACAAGCTTTACAATTGATAGATGATATGCTACGTCATCATAAACGTTTTGTAGCAGCACTCGCTTTAGGAATTGCCGCACTTACAACCTTAGGAAGTGCCTTTGCATTATCCACAGCAGCCTTAGTTCAAGAAGTGCATACTGCCAATTATGTTTTTAATTTACATAAAAAAGTGCCTATTGCTCTGCATTTGCAAGAGCAAATAGATAAAAAGATTGGGGCTAGATTAAATGCTTTTGAAGAAGCTGTATTGTATATAGGCAGCCAAGTGGAAAATTCAAAGACATGTTTGTCCACCAGGTGCCAGAGCTATTATAAATGGATTTGTCTTACACCTCATTTATATGATGATACGGAAATTTCCTGGGATAAAATAAATAATCATGTATGAGGTGTGTGGGATGATACCAATTTATCCCTAGATCTGGGCCAGTTGCAGCAAACTATTAGCAATATTACTTGTCATGAATCCTCTTCCTCTGCCACTGAAGTGGTGGGACCTTTTCTTGCCACTCTACATTATAGCACTGCCAATGCCTGGATTCCATCTTACCTTCATTTTGGAATCATAGTCCTAATAATTGTTTTCCTTGTTTAATTTCCCCCAGTCATCGCCTGACTGCTGAGCAAAGGGTTAAAAGAGACTGCATTAGAATTGAAGATCTTAAAACTTTCTTTAAAAAAGGAAAAGGGGAGAGATGGTGGGAGCCATGCTATTCAATCTGTATAACAAAGCTCAGGCTGGAGGAAGGTCCCTACAAAGCAGGGGCCTTCACAGCTGGCTTCCCCTAGTACTCACCTTGATTTTGTTTTTCTCCATTATACCACTGGCTTTGTTTTCGCTTGCATTTTTGCCAAGGGTTAGCTAACCGTTGCTAAGCAGCGCGGATAAGATGAGAACACAAGTTTTCCAGAAGCTTTTCAGGACAGTGCTCCTGAAGAATGCATCACGCAGGGTCCAGGTGGCAATCTTGGCATGAAATACCGAAACCTACTGTTAGTCAGTCAGACATTGTCTGACCCATCTCCACCTAAATGAGAATGCCCCCCTTTTTCATTACAATGCTAGTGAAAATAGTGATGGGGAGTCTTATGGAAATAGAGTTATGAGAGAATACTAAATAGAATAACCCTGTGTGACAATGTTCTCATGTTTTCTTCCACCTGCTACATCTGCAGCTCTTCTTCTTTCCCCATTACAGCCATGTACTAGAATTCACGTGTCCTATGTGAAATTAGCAAATAGCATAATTTTTCCAGAAGTAAAAATACCTCAAGACAAGTGGTGGGCATGGAAGCCACAGGGCATTAATCTGCAAAGAAGTAAAGAGCTAACATTCTCAAAGAATATTTCTCTCAAATACTACCAGCTTTACATCTCCCTGTATGGCCCCAGAAGGTGGCTGGTTAGCCAGAGACGGGTAAGATTCCTCACGGGAGGGACAACCTAAGACAGGCACGGTCGCAGCGGTGCCACCTGGTCAGAAAATGGGGGCCAACAGAGGTGAGGCATAGAACCTCACCCCCTCAGTTTTGAGAGAAATTTTCTGTGCCCATGGAAGTTTTGTTGCCCTTGTCTAGCTTGGGTTAATACCTAGTCTATAGGCACAGACCTGACCATCTACACTTGCCTTTTTACAGCACTAAATCATGCTTTCTATCTATACCTCGCATCGACCTGCTACATCAACATTTGATTAGAAACATAAAGGGGAAAACGTGCGATTCACCTGTAAAGTAAAAAAAAAATCATAGAATGATGATACGTCAGCTCAAGTGAGTTTAGGTAAATTTAGGCAGCTGTAAACCATAAGGACGTGTGTTTCAGATTGATTTAAATTAGCAAGAATGCTTACTATTTCCTGTTAGAATTTTCTGGATCTATTAGAATGCCCAATTTTGACAAGTGCTTGTCTTTAAATCAATTTTATTAATACCGATCGGAGGTTGAAGTATATATTTCATTTACACAATTAAAAATACAGACACATAAGGATTCCGACTGAGATGTGATGACTTGAGTTAGCAACACTTTTCACAAAAGAACATACACACAGACAGATATACCGAAGCAAAGGTTTGAGTAACTGATATCTGATTGGCTTCCTTTTAGCTTATTTGAGGAAAAGTATCTCACTTTTCAAGAATACATTCTGAGGGCGAGCAGTTTACATCTCTGGGTTAAGGTCTAGGTGGCCCCAGACAAACAGGGCCGCTGAAGGCTCCAAACTGATAGGGTCTGTGTGTGTCCAGGAGGCTGGAAATGAAATGCCAGTAGAATTCTAGCACCAGTCACTTAAAGCCAGGCTGTATTGTGAAAGGTAATTTTCTTTCATGGAGTTTTACTTAAAAACTTCCCATTTTTGGAAGACAATGATGAACCCAATAAGTAAAACAGATTTTCGCTGAAATAATTGAGAAAACTAGTTCCATATTGTAGTACTCCATGGGACTTTTATTATTTTCCTTCCTTGCATTAAAATTAATTTAGCTGTATAAGCTTATTATAACGTATACTTCTCTGAGGGGCCAAGCATCTCCATTAGAGAGTTTGTATGGAGGCAAGACTTGTGTGCAGGACATAAGACACTTCTTTTTTCACGGTCTGAGCATCAAACTGCTCCCAGTGTTTAGAGTGCATGCCAGAAGCGTGTCTGGCTTTCATCCTGAAGAGGTTGCTCCCACCTGGAAGAGAGGGAATTACAGGCGTGTGGCACCTTTTTGGCGTTTTCTCTGTGTATGGGCGTTCCCTTGCCTTGGAGCCTGTGTGTCAGCAGTCAGTCACCTCCTCTGTCGGTCCTACTCTACTTAACCACTCCTTAGCAGTGTGGCCTGCACCTTGCCTTGATTCCCCTCATGCCTTCCCACTCAGCAAGAGTCACCTAAGAACTCTAGATTTAGTGGCACCTTACCAGTGTGCTCCTACTTTACGCCTTCCGGGAGTCCTCATCCAAACCTTAGTTTCTCTGCATGGGATGTAGTCATTCCTTGAGAGCCCCCTGCCTGTCCAATCAGTGCAGTGACTGTGTGACCTCTCACTGACTGAGCCCTGATCAGAGCCACAAGCCTGTTTTGCTTCCCTGGGGCTGCAGAAAAGGAAATTCCTGGGGCTGCCTGTAAGGAAGGGATTTCAATAGAAGAGAGCCATTGACATGTTGGGCTCTACTAATCAATTCTCCAAAGACCTTCTCCGATTGACTCCAGATGTGTGCCTTTCCAGGGCCTGAGTGCCTGTGGAGATGTGGGCTGAGAGTTTGTGTTCTCGGCGGTCCTGCCAGATCCAGATCCAGATTTCAGTGGTAAGGGGGCAATGAAGTATGTGGTCTGGACTCAGATTTGTTGGAGACAAAATTTATTGGAACAGGAAACCAAAAAGCTGCGTAGTGGTTTGGTGTTAACATCCCCAAAGCACTGGAGAGTTTCCTGCCCCACTTGCATACTTCATTTCTTGTACTGAAAGTGAGAGTTCTGCAACCACTTAAATTTGCACTCATATTTGGATTGCAAGCAGTCAGGAGGCTTCCTTTGAAGATTGCTCACAGCATGCATATAGAGTGAATGTGACTTCATTTGTTCTATTTGGTTATTCTGATGCAATTTATTGGCAGTGGCTCGCTCCACATAACTGAAACACAGGGTTTCTCCCCCATGTGTGTCCTCTGGTGTTGGGTGATGTGTGCCCTGTGTATGAAGCCCCGCCCACACTCCCTGCAAACATAGGGCTTCTTCCCCCATGGTTTATCTCTGGTGTCAGATGGGCTGTGATGTCTGCGTGATGCCCTGCCCACACTCCCTGCAAACATAGGGCTACTCCCGGTGTGTGACCTCACGTGTCGGAGGAGGTATGCCACCTGCATGAAGCCTGACCCACACTCCCTGTAAACCGGGCTTCTCCCCAGTATGTGTCCTCTCGTGTCAGATGAGAGCCCACTCCCATGTAGATCCCCGCCACACTCCCTGCAAACATAGGGCATCTCCCCCTTGTGTCCTCCAGTGTGGGATGAGATTTGTCCTATCAGTGCAACCTTGATCACACCTTCTGTACTTGACTCTTACAGTTGACATACCTACCCCCACAAATAATTTGTCTGTGTCTTCTGGATTCACTTTGTGGCCTGTGCTGGCCTCCATCCTTCTTTTATGTGCCCTGGAGCCCTCCATTTGTCCTTTGGGTGGGTTGGGAAATGTCCCCAAAGCCTCTTTTGCCTTAAACTTTTAAGCAAAATTTGGACCTTTCTTTGACCTCCTGACCTTCACCTTTGCCCCTCCAGCTGTGTTGGCCTGGACAGGGATCCTCCGGTTGGAGATGTTTTCCTGGAGGTGTTTGTGGGGGGATCTGGGATTGATGATTGCGCTCCACATGGTGGCTGAGGAATTTCTGACTGCAGAAGGCCAGAGAGCAGGAGGCACATGGCTGGATCTCTGGCTTTGGTTCTGCTGAAAGAAGAAGTTTCTGGTCGGGTAGATGTTGACAAGCCTGTCTGGGTGGGATGCTTTGTCTTGTGGGCCTGCCGCACTAATCCCTTTTATTGTGCTAATGGCACAACCTGTGTGTGGCATCTGTTAGGAAAGGCACAAAACTAAATGTGATTTATTCCTGTAAGAATTAACAATCACAGAAAAAGGTATTTGCAAGAAGCCTATCTGTTAGAACATGTAGCAGGGAGTCGCTCCAGCTGGGAGCGGCGAGGGTGATTGAGAAAGCGTGGGCTGTGTATCACTTCAGAAAGACGCAGAAAAGTTTTGAACCAGCCAAGAAAATTAAGACAAATTTAAAGAAATCTTAATATTGAATAAACATGCTTAGGCAATATCAGGTAGAGCATGTGAACCCTTCAGCACTTCTCCAATGAGGAACCAGGGGAGGTGCTCATGTGCTAAAGAGTAAATTGCTTTCTGTTAGGGCCCTGAGTGTGCCTGCTCCCCAGGCACCTGATCGTGCAAGGCATTAAAGCCTCACTGTGTTGTTCTTTTTGTCTCTGTGTCAGCTTACTGAGTTTGGACCAGTAAGACTGTATCTCACACATCTCCATTCCATTTTGATTCACTGCATCTTCATCAGAATTCCACAAAACCCACATCCAGGGCATTTTCTACATATTGCTCAGGGTAGGAACTTTAAAGTGTCTTCAGAGGCAGCGTCCCTCTTCCACAGATGGACCTGCAGTGGCCTTCTCCTACATCCTAATATTGTCTACGTCATATCTGTCTGTGACAGTGTCTCCATCTATCTGATTCTTTGTAGAGGTAACAATGCTCCTGATGACTCAGGTGTAATCAGTCTTAGGTATTTCCTCTGAGGGGAATGGGACCCATGAAGTTAGGAGCCACTCAGCCTGGAGATGTAGGAATGTGGAAGGCAGGCTAGAATAGTGCTCAAAGAGAGCATGTGTGGGTAAATCTGAATTTGATCTTCCACGTTCAAAAAAGACATATTTAGTTGAGGACCCCTGTGCTTCTGGATACCATCAGGAGGCGGGATTCCGATTGGACAAGAGCGAGCGGTCCAGGCCTCACTGACTGAAGGACTTTTGCTCCCGTTGCCCCAACTAGACTGCAAATTGCTTCTTTTTCAGGTTTCTACAGATCAAAAAATGAACGTATATCCTTCTTCAAGAGTCACAGCATGTATTCATACTTGACTCATTTCATTCAGCCTTAGCATTTTAATTGCAGCGAGTCCTGTTTCAAACTATATCCCAAATCACAGTTCTTTCAGCGCCAACTACCATCTCTCGAATCAACCCACCATCTTCTTTCTGCAGTCTGTTTTTCAAGAATTAAAGAAAGCATTATCTCCAAACAGCACATGGGACTCTCCAGTTGAAAACCATACACTGGTTCCATCCCATAGGACTTACCTTCATTTTAGAATCATAGTCCTAATAATACTTTTCCTTGCTTAATTTCTTCCAGTCATCCCTTGACTGCTGAGCAAAGGGATAAAAGAGAATGCATTAGAATCGAAGATCTTAAAACTTTCTTTAAAAAAGGAAAAGGGGAGAGATGGTGGGAGCCTTGCTATTCAAGCTGTATAGCAAAGCTCAGGCTGGAGGAAGACCACTTCAAAGCACGGGCCTTCACAGCTGGCTTCCCCTAGTACTCACCTTGATTTTGTTTTTCTCCATTATACCACTGGCTTTGTTTTCGCTTGCATTTTTGCCAAGGGTTAGCTAACCATTGCTAAGCAGCATGGAAAAGGTGAGAACACAAGTTTTCCAGAACATTTCAGGACAGTGCTCCTGAAGAATGGATCACGCAGTGGCCAGGTGACAATCTTGGCATGAAATACTGAATCCTACTGTTAGTTAGTCAGACATTGACCGACCCATCTCCACCTAAATGAGAATGCCCTCCTTTTTATTCACAATGCCAGTGAAAATAGTGATGGGGAGTCTTATAGAAATAGAGTTACATGAGATTACTAAATAGAATAACCCTGTGTGACAATGTTCTCATGTTTCTTCCACCTGCTACTTCTGTAGCTTTTCTTCTTTCCCCATTACAGCCATGTACTAGAATTCACGTGTCCTATGTGAAATTAGCAAATAGCATAATTTTTCAAGAAGTAAAAATACCTCAAGACAAGTGGTGTGCATGGAAGCCACAAGGCATAAATACGCAAAGAAGTAAAGAACTAACATTCTCAAAGAATATTTTTCTCAATTACTACCAGCTTTACATCTCCCTGTATGGCCCCAGAAGGTGGCTGGTTAGCCAGAGACGGGTAAGATTCCTCACGGGAGGAACAACCTAAGACAGGCACAGTCGCAGCGGGGCCATCAGGTGAGAAAATGGGGGCCAACAGAGGTGAGGCTTAGAACCTCACCCCCCCAGTTTTGAGAGAAATTTTCTGTGCCCATTAAAGTTTTGTTTCCCTTGTCTAGCTTGTGTTAATACCTAGTCTATAGGCACAGTACTGACCAACTACACTTGAGTTTTTATAGCACTAAGTCATGTTTTCTGTCTATACCTTGCATCTACCTACTACATCAACATTTCATTAGAAACATAAAGGGGAATATGTGCGATTCACCTGTAAAGTATTAAAAAAAAATCTAAGAATGTTCATGCATCAGCTTAAGTGAGTTTTGGTAAATTTAGGCAGCTGTAACCAAAAGGACATGTGTGTTTCAGATTGATTTAAATTAGCAAGAATGCTTACTATTTTCTGTTAGAATTTTCTGGATATTTTAGAATGCCAAAATTTGACAAGTGCTTGTCTTTAAATCAATTTTATTAATACCGTTCGGAGGTTGAAGAATATATTTCATTTACGCACTTAAACATACAGACACATAAGCATTCCGACAGAGATGAGTTAGCAACACTTTTCACAAAAGAACATACACACAGACAGATAAACCGAAGCAAAGGTTTGAGTAACTGATATCTGATTGTCTTCCTTTTAGCTTATTTGAGTAAAAGTATCTCACTTTTCAAGAATACATTCTGCGGTCGAGCAGTTAACATCACTGGGTTAATGTGTAGGTGGCCCCAGAATAAAAGGGCCGCTGAAGACTCCAAACTGATAGGGTCTGTGTGTGTCCAGGAGGCTGGAAATGAAATGCCAGTAGAATTCTAGTACCAGTCACTTAAAGCCAGGCTTTATTGTGAATGATAAATTTCTTTCACGGAGTTTTACTTCAAAACTTCCCATTTTTGGAGGACAGTGATGAACCCAATAAGTAAAATAGATTTTTGCCAAAATAATTTAGAAAACGAGTTCCATATTGTAGTAGTCCACGGGACTTTTATTATTTTCCTTCCTTGCATTAAAATTAATTTAGCTCTATAAGCTTATTATACTGTATACTTCTCTGAGGGGCCAAGCCTCCCCATTATATAGTTTGTATTGAGGCAAGGCTTGTGTGCAGGACATAAGACACTTCTTTTTTCACGGTCTGGGCATCAAACTGCTCCCAGTGTTTAGAGTGCATGCCAGATGCGTGTCTGGCTCTAATCCTGAAGAGGTTGCTCCCACCTGGAAGAGAGGGAATTACAGGCGTGTGGCACCTTGTTGTCCTTTTCTCTGTGTGTGGGTGTTCCCTTGCCTTGGAGCCTGTGTGGCAGCAGTCAATCACCACCTCTGCCAGGCCAACTGGACTTACCAACTCCTTAGCAGTGTGGCCTGCACCTTGCCTTGATTTCCCTCATGCCTTCCCACTCAGCAAGACTCACCAAGAACTCTAGATTTAGTGGCACCTTACCAGTGTGGTCCTACTTTACACCTTCCGGGAGTCCTCATCCAGACCCTAGTTTCTCTGCATGGGATTTAGTCATTCCTTGAGAGCCCCTTGCCTGTCCGATCAGTGCAGTGACTGTGTGACCTCTCACTCACTGAGCCTTGATCAGAGCCACAAGCCTGTTTTGCTTTCCTGGGGCTGCAGAAAAGGAAATTCCTGGGGCTGCCTCTAAGGAAGGGAGTTCAATAGAAGAGAGCCATTGACATGTTGGGCTCAGGTTTCAGTTTGATTATTTCCCTGACTTCATTTCCATTACACAGGATAAAATGGCCCGAGCCTAAGAGGACTGCTTTGAGTGGATAGCAGGAAACCTTCCAAGGCCAGAGATAAAATTCAGAGGCTGCAACTGACATTTATAGGGTTGGGGCTCTCCATACTCTTATACATCAGTTTCTGCCAGTTACTCGTTTTCATCGTGCTAGTCACCCACTGTAAGAAATCTGATCTGTGAGACAAGAGGTCAGGGGTCACCTCCAACTCTCATAGGCAACAGCCTTGCCGGAGGTTTACTCAGTGCCATGTAATCAGTTGGTCATAGCCGAGATCCAGGACCACAGTCTTCTAGTCCTGTCTGCCCTCAGAGACTGCAGATTAGGATAGGAAAGCAGGAAGTGGGTTCAGACACTCCCTAACATTCACATCTGTCTGGACGTTGGGGATCAGGAGAGGCAGAAACCAGGAAGCCTTTCACGGTAGATTTAAGGCTTGTAGCCAATGCTAATCACCTTTTCAGTCTCTAATGGTACCCAGACACATTTTATGAGATAAAGAGTACAGCATTAAGTCAGAAATAAGAGTGAAGCATAGACCTCTTACCTTGTGGTGGTGAGCATCAGGTTCTGTGTAATTGATAAGTTAGGAGATAGTTAGGAATGCCATCTGCCTTCCTATGTCCAGGGTGGCCTGAAGAAGCAGGCTGGAGGTCTGTGACAGAGAGTCTCTCCTCATAGATACCCAGGTGATCTATCAGGGCCTGATTCCAGGTACACGAGCCTTTGAGAACCTGCTGAAGTGTAGCATCAACTTAGACTCTCACAGGGGACCATGTCTTTCCTCAGTCCCTCGCATCTGAGGAGATGCCTGTTTAAAGGGAATCCTGGCCTCCACTCAGCTGACATTTCCAGCTCCCAAGGGAGATGGGGGATCCATTGAGGGAGATGCAGGGGAACCAGTTGCTGGACACTTTGAGATAGGCAGCTGAGTTTGTCCCGTGTAAGTGGTTGACAATAGCCCCATGTTGTGTGCCTCAGATGGCTTCCTTCTGTATGGACAGTGAAAGAAAAGGCAGGCTCGGCTGCTGATACCTCCAAAGTTATCATGTATGAGCCCTCCAAAGATGATGCTGGGGCTCTTGTTTGCAGTCAAATAATGAACTTAACAAACAGTCAAGGTTGGAGAGCAAGGTACAGGCATTTATTTAGAAATGGAAAAATGTGGAGATGTAAAGAAGTGGTCAAATTTGAGAGACTTTTAGGAATGCAAGTACAACAGGACTTGGTACTAGATTGGATGAAGAATATAGGAATTTCACACAGTCATTTTGACTTGATTGGATGGATGACAGGATTGTCAGCTGAGATACAAAATACTGAATTAGTTTATTTATTTTTGGCAGATTGATGGTGATTTCGGTATGAAAATTATTTTGAGACACCTGTGGAATATCCAAAGAGAGATAGTAAATGGGAAGTTGGATATATAAATCTGGCTTAGCAGACAGGACTAAGCTAGAGATATACATTTAGAAGTCATTAGCATATAGGTTGTAACTTTGGAAATGATAATGGATGAGATGATTGAGGAAAAATGTAAAGAGAGAGATGGGAAGGCAGCCTGAAAGAAGCCTGGGAAAGCCCAGCTTTTCAGGGAATGGGAGGGGAGATGGGGTAAGCTGATTTAAGCATACAGGGGTGAGTGTCCAGACAGGATTAAAGTGTGCTGTCCAGGAAGCCAACGCAGACAGATGTATCTCAAGCAGAAGGCCTGGGCAGCCAACTGAGTGGTCAAGGAAGACCAGACCAGGGCTTGACAGTTGACCCAGAGAGTATACACCAAGAAGGTCACAGGTAGCCTTGGCAACAGACTGTTTTGATTGGACAATGGGGGCAAGGCCAGAATGGAGTAAGTTGGGAGAGAGGGAGAAGTGAGGCAGTGAGAGAGCCAGCATGGATGACTCTGGAGAACGTGTGGGGAAGAGGAGTGCAAGGGCAAGTTTTCAGCAGCTGGAGGGAGGTGACTCTGATGGAGGGCTTTCCCCTCTCTGTTGCTTTATGACAGGAGGTGCCACTGAACTTCCAGAAGAAAGGGTGAGATAAAATGACCACTCTTACAGGGAGTCTGAGTGGGAAGTAGAGCTTGGGGTTCAGCTCTCAGCACGTGAGGGACAGTTCCTCAAAGGGAGTAGGGTCCCCCTCCTACATCACTGCAGGAGGAAAGGAGAACAGCACAGATGGGACACAAATCTGTTGGCAGCCTCTGAGACAAGCACCTAGGGAGTCCCTGAGGGAGCCACGGGGCTCTATTGAGCAGCGACTCCTGGAAGATGCCTCCACACCTGCCAGGGAGAAACACACAGACAACCTTGGAATCAGTGTCCTCATTCCACCTGCCAGGAGCCCGAGCTGCCCTCTCAGACCTGGTGGGATGGCCAGAGGTTCCCACCTTCTTGTCCTCTGATCACTTCTTCGCAAGTGGATTGAAAGATCCAGTCATGGCAGCCAGGAGGGTCATTCACAGCTCACTGGCCTCTGAGGTAGCCTCGCCTGTGTCTGTCCTGCCTCCAGGCCCCATCTGCTTCATGGCCCTGGTCATCACTCTGGGCCTCACCTAGATCATATCGTCCTCTGAGGTGGAACTGGTAGTGGCTTCCCTCGCATCCAGCAGCTCTTCAGCAGTGAATGTGGGCCCCTTCCCTGCCTCTTTATGGAGGTCACCAGGGTGGCTGCCTGGGCCTGGGGGCTGAGGCTCCAGGGGTGACCCGTACTTCCTGGCCAATCACCTCCTGCTGTCACTAGTCTGTTTCGGCAGGCACCTGGCACAGCCTGCCACCACACACCCAGATGCTTCACGTGGGAATGCCAGTCCCCACTGATCACAATTCTGTGTCCAGGTGGAGTCAGTGGAGTCTGAGTGAGAGGCAGAGGGGCTTGCTCCCTGCTTGCTCCTTGCAGGTCTTCCACTGGGCTATTAGATGGGGAGGGCACTCCACCCTTCTTACTTGTGACAGGTCACCTAAGCATTTTTTTAAATTAAGTCTTTCAATGAAAAACATTGTGGTTACTACATTCACCCATATTATCAAGTCCCCTGCATACCCCATTGCAGTCACTGTCCATTAGTGTAATAAGATGCCACAGAGTCACGGCTTGTCTTCTCTGTGCTACATTGTCTTCCCCATGAAACCCCCGCACATGTGAACCCAATCATAATGCCCCTCAAACCCCCACTCCCTCCCTCCCCACCCACCATCCTCCACCCCTTCCCTTTGGTAACGACTAGTCCCTTCTTGGAGTCTGTGCATCTACTGCTGTTTTGTTCCTTCCGTTTTGCCTCATTGTTGTACTGCACAAATGAGGGAAATCACTTGGTACTTTTCCTTCTCTGCCTGGCTTATTTTACTGAGCATAATATCTTCCAGATCCATCCATATTGTTGTAAATGGTAGTACTTGTTTTCTTCTTATGGCTGAGTAATACTCCATTGCGTACATGTAACACATCTACTCTTTCCATTCATCTATTTGATGGACACTTTGGTTGCTTCCATGTCTTGGCTATTATAAATACTGCTTTGATAAACATAGGAGTGTATATGTCTTTTTGGATCTGATAAATTATATTCACTGGGTAAATTCCTAGGAGTGGAATTCCTGGGCTGAATGGTATTTTTAGCTTTTTTGAGAAACCTCCATATTGCTTTCCACGGGGGTTGAACTAGCTTACATTCCCACCAGCTGTGTAGGAGGGTTCCCCTCCACATCCTTGCCAGCATTCGCTGTTCTTACTCTTTTAAAATACTGGCCATCCTAACTGGTGTGAGGAGATATCTCAGTGTCGTTTTAATTTTCATTTCTCTCATGATTAGTAATCTGGGACATCTTTTTGCGTGCCTGTTTGCCATTTCTATTTCTTTTTGGAGAAGAGTCTGTTCAGTTCCTCTGCCCATTTTTTGATCTAGTTATTTGTTTTTCGTGTGTTGAGGCATGTGAGTTCTTTATATATTTTGGATGTGCTAACCCCTTATCAGATGAGTCACTTACAAATATATTCTCCCATACTCTAGGGTGCCTGTTTGCTTTGCTTATGGTGTCCTTTGCTGTACCAAAGCTTTCTAGTTTGACGTAGTCCCATGTGCTCATTTCTGTTTCCCTTGCCCAAGCAGATGTGTTCAGGAAAAGTTGCTCATGCTTATTTTCAAGAGATTTTTGCCTATGTTTTCTTGTAAGAGTTTTATGGTTTCATGACTTATATTCAGGTCTTTGACCCATTTCGAGTTTACTTTTGTGTATGGAGTTAGGCAGTAATCCAGTCTCATTGTCTTACATGTACCTGTCCAGTTTTGCCAAAACCAACTGTGGAAGAGGCTGTCACTTCTCCATTGTATATCCATGGCTCCTTTATCATATATTAATTGACCATATATGCTTGGGTTTATATCTGGGCTCTCTAGTCTGTTCCACTTCTCTGTGGCTCTGTTCTTGTGCCAGTACCAAATTGTCTTGATTACTGTGGCTTTGTAGTAGAGCTTGAAGTCTTGGAGTGTAATTCCCCCCTGCTTTGTTCTTCCTTTTCAGGATTGCTTTGACTATTTGGGGTCTTTTATGGTTCCATGTGAATTTTAGAATTATTTGTTCTAGTTCATTGAAGAATGCCTTTGGTATTTTGACAGGGATTGCATTGAATCTGTAGATTGCTTTAGGCAGGATGGCCACTTTGACAATATTAATTCTTCCTATCCATGAGCATGGGATGTATTGCCATTTATTGGTGTCCTCTTTAATTTCTCTCATGAGTGTCTTGTAGTTTTCAAGGTATAGGTCTTTCACCTCCTTGGTCAGGTTTATCCCTCAGTATTTTCTTCTTTTTAATGCAATTGTGAATGGAATTGTTTTCCTGATTTCTCTTTCTGCACATTCATTGTTAGTATGTAAGAACTTAACAGATTTCTACATGTTAATTTTATATCCTGCAACTTTGCTGAATTCGGTTATTAGATCTAGTAGATTATTGGTGATTCTTTAGGGTTTTCTTT
This sequence comes from Manis pentadactyla, assembly GCF_030020395.1. Taxonomy (NCBI): domain Eukaryota; kingdom Metazoa; phylum Chordata; class Mammalia; order Pholidota; family Manidae; genus Manis; species Manis pentadactyla. The sequence goes on from NC_080039.1 coordinate 27,708,604, forward strand.
GTATAATATCATGTCATCTGCAAATAGTGAGAGTTTAACATCTTCCTTACCAATTTGGATTCCTTTTATCCCTTTGTGTTGTCTGATTGCTGTGGCTAGGACCTCAAGCACTGTGTTGAATAAAGTGGTGAGAGTGGGCATCCTTGTCTTTTTCCTGATCTTAGAGGAAAAGCTTTCAGCTTTTTGCTATTAAGTATGATGTTAATTTGGGTTTGTCATATATGGCATTTAGTATGTTGAGGTACATACCCTCTATACCCATTTTGTTGAGAATTTTAAAAATATGATTAGATGTATTTTGTCAAATGCTTTCTAAGTATCTATTGAGATGATTATGCGCTGTTATCCTCCTTCTTATTAATGTGGTGTTTGATAGATTGATTTATGAATATTATACCATCCTTGCATCCTTGGAATAAATCCCACTTGGTCATGTTGGATGATTTTTTTGGTATATTTTTGGATTTGGCTGCTAATATTTTGCATAGGAATTTTGCATTTATGTTCATCAGGGATATTGGTCTGTAATTTTCTTTTTGGGTGGTCTTTGTATGGTTTTGGTATTAGACTGATGCTGGCCTCATGGAATGGGTTTGGAAGTATTCCCTCCTGTTCAACTTTTTGGAATTCCTCAAAAATGATGGGTATGAGCACTTCCTTAAATGTTTGGGAGCCTTTGGCTCTGAATCCATCTGTACCTGGTGTTTCGTTTTGAGGCATTTTCTGATTACGAATTTGATTTAATTGCTGGTAATTGGTCTATTCAGATTTTCTGTTTCTCCGTGGGTCAGTCTTGGAAGGTTGTATTTTTCTAGGAATTTGTCCATTTCTTCTACATTGTTCGATTTATTGACACATAATTATTCATAGTGTTCTCTAAGAATTCATTGTATTTTTGCAGTATCCATTGTGATTATTCCTTCTTTATTTCTGATTCTTTTTATGTGCGTACACCCTCTTTGTCTTGATAAGTGTAGCTAGGGTTTTATCTATTTTGTTTATCTTCTCAAAGAACTAAGTCTCGGTTTCATTGATTTTTTTGGTATTGTTTTATTTTTCTCTATTTATTTTTGCTTGATCTTTTTTATATCCCTCCTTCTACTGACTTTGGATTTCATTTGTTCATCTTTTACTAGTTTCTTAATTCTGATTTGATTTTAGACTGTTTATTTGGGATTGTTCTTGTTTCTTGAGCTAAGCCTGTATTGCTATGTACTTTCCTCTTAGAACTGCCTTTGCCACACATCCCATGTATTTTGTACTGTTTTGTTTTTGTTTTCATTGGTCTCCATGTATTGCTTGATTTCTATTTTAATTTGTTCATTGTTCCATTGACTATTTAGAAGCATGTTTAGACTCCATGAGTTTGTAAGTCTTTTTTGTGAAATTTATTTCTATTTTCATACTCTTGTTGTCTGATAAGCTGCTTGATACAATTTCAATCTTTTTAAATTTATTGAGGCTCTTCATGTGGCCTCGTATGTGATCTATTCTGGAGAATGTTCCATGTACACTTGAGAAAAGTGTGTATCCACTGCTTTTGGATAGAGTGTCCTGTAGATATCTGTTAAGCCCATTTGATTTAGTGTGTTATTCAGTGCCTCGGTTTCCTTACTTTTGCTGTCTGGTTGATCTGTCTATTAATGTGAGTGGTGTGTTAAAGTCTCCTAAAATGTATGTTTTAATCTATTTACTCCTTTAGTTCTGCTAGTATTTGTTTTACATATTTAGGTGCTCATGTGTTGGGTGAAAAGATATTTATAATGGTTATATCCTCTTATTGGGCCATCCCCTTTATCACTTATGCAGTGTCCTTCTTTGTCTCTTTTTACTCTCTTTGTTTTGAAATCTATTTTGTCTGATATAAGTACTGCTACTCCTGTTTTTTTCTCCCTATTATTTGCATGAAATGTCAATATCTTTTTGCATCCCTTCACTTTTAGTCTGTGTATGTCTTTAGGTCTGAAATGGGTCTCTTGTAAGCAGCATATAGATAGGTCTTGTTTCTCTACCCATTCTGCCACTCTGTGTCTTTCGATTGGTGCATTCAGTCCATTTACATTTAAGGTGATTATTGATATATATGTACTTATTGCCATTTTATTAATTATTTTCTGCTGTTTTATCTATTCTTCTATTGTTGTTGATGGTTTTCTGTAGTGTTATAACTGAATTTCTCTCTCTTTTTAATATTTATTCATTTTTTGTATATGAATTTATTGTAAGCTTTAGGTTTGTGGTTACCAGAGATTCAAGGATAACTTCTTTAGTACATAACAGTCTATCTTAAATTGCTGATTACTCTATTTCAAATGGAATGTAAAGGTACTTTTTTCACCTTCGTCTTGGTCCTCCTCATTTTTTTTTTTTTTTTTTTGTATTAGATGTCATACTCTGGTATTTTTGTGTATCCCTTGACTGATTTTGTGTATAGTCGATTTTTCTTCTTTTGTTTTGCTTTAATTTCAAACTTGCTTGGCAATTCGTTGGTGTACTACCTGTACTCTGGGTTTATTTTCACTGGAGAAAGCTAAGAGTTAGTCTTAGGGTGATTTCCGTCCATACCAATCCTTTTCATGTATCATGTAAGTCTGGCTTAATGGTGGTGAATTTCTTCAACTTTTGTTTATCTGCAAATTGTTTTATCCCTGCTTCAAATTTAAATGATAATCGTGCTGCATAGAGGATTCTTGGTTGGACGTCTTTCTGTTTCAGTGCATTAACTGTATTATGCCCCTCCCTTCTGGCCTGAAGGGTTTATGTTAAAAAGCCTGCTGATAGCTTGATGTGATTTCTTTTATAATAATATCTTTTTTCTCTCTCTGGCTGTTTTCAACATTCTCTCCTTATCCTTGATTTTTGCCATTTTAATTATATGTCTTGGTGTTGTCTTGAGAGATTTCCCTTTGTTATGGGATTTGTGTACTGCCATGACCAGATTGTCTATTTCCTTCCCTAGACTTGGGACGTTTATAGCAATTATTTCCATCAGGAGATTGTCTATCTCTTTGTCTTTCTCTTCATCTGGTGACCCTATTATGCAACTATTGTTTCATTTAGATTGGTCACATACCTCTCTTTTCATTCTTTCATTTCTGCAGATCTGTTTTTCTCTGTTCCTCAGATTCTTTGTCTACCTGTTCTCTAATTTCTACTTCATTCAGTGTTTCCTCTATATAACCTAATCTACTTTAAAATCCCTCCATTGTATGTTTTACCACAGATACTGTATTATTCAACTCTGAGTGGCTCATTTCAGGTTTTCTGTCTCTTTGTTGAAGTCCTCCCCAATATCTTGAATACTTTTCTGTAAATCTGTGAAAATGTTTATGACTTTAATTTTGAAGTCTTTATGAAGAAGACATGATCTCTGTTTCATTTAGACCTCTTTCTGGGGATCTGTCTTGTAGTTTTGATTGGATCAAACTCCTATGCATGCTGATTTTGTCAGGGATTCTGTATTTCTTTCTTTGCATTAGATGTGTATACTATGCTTTCTGGTCTAAAGATAAACAGCTTTATGAAGAACGTGGGTTATGGTGCCCAGAAGCTCAAGATTCTTTACTCTGTAGTGCCTGGTTCTATTTTATGGGGCTCCAGTTGTTGGTGTGCTATGGATGGGGCACCTTTCTGTCTGTCTTCTGTAGTGGTCTAAGTCTGGGTGGGCAGTTTGCTTGATCTGCTGCCTTTGTGATGAGCTCAGGAATCTCCCTTGTGATCACTGTGTGTGGGGCCACCCTCTGCCTGGCCTGCATCAATGGCAGGGCTGCAGGGTTAATGCAGTAGTATGACCAGTGTGCCCCAGCTAGACCCACAGCACCAGGTTTGGATACCTGCAGAGAAGATGGAGCATTTTGGGCTGGCTCCTCCAGGCACCTTTCTTTTTGGGATTAAATGGAGGTAAACAAGTTTGGGATGTCTTCCTTTATCTGCCAGGCAGCAAAGTCGGATGCTGCTTCTGGGTCAAGTGGGTTGATTCCCAGCAGCATGCAGGGAGGTGCCTCATGGCTGTGTTGCCAGCAAGGGTGATGGAGCATCTGGAGCTCCTGAGAGTTCATGATCTTTTGGGCTAAGGAGGGCCTGAGAGGTATCCTTTACCTGCGCTTCATCCTGAGCAGAGGGTTTCATCCAGCACTCAACACCTCTGGCTCCCCTTCCACTGCTGGCAAGTCTTTCAAACTGTTGCCTCTGCTTTGGATCTCAGGACTGAAGAAGCGTGGCTGCCCTCCACACTGGCTGGAGTCTTGGCCTCCCAGAGTACAGCACCTGCTCCCGGTGTCCAGCCCCAGTAATCACCAGAACCGAATGTAATATGGGCTCATGCTCCCAGGGAAGATCTCCAGGGCCAGGTGTGCAGCACTCTTGGGCTCCTACCCCCTTCCCACTCTGTTCCCCTTTCCCCTACCTGTTGCCTGGTGTGCAGGGAGGTCTTGGGTCCAACTTAATCTTGGCTTTGCCTCCGCACTCCTCTCTGTGTGGTCCTCTCCTCGTCCTCAGGTGCAGGGGGGTCTGTTCTGCAGTCTTAGGTCATTGTCAGTCTATTTGCATTTGCTGTATTTTCCTGTTTTTGTGTGTTTTTGGAGGAGGTTCCCATCTTGCCTTCCTATTCCGTCATCTTTAATCTGATCAAGGCACAAAATCTTGATCATAATATAAATTAGTCATGGAGATTAAAAATCAGCATAAGAATAAATATAAATAAATAAATAAAATCTCCATCAGAAATTAAAAATCAATAGGCACAGTCATAAATTACTATAATTGAAAATAGTACATGAATCAACAATTATATTCAGAGGCCTCAACAATTCTTTCTCAGTGGCTGGTAGAACAAGTAAACATGAAATCAGTACGGATGTAGAAGACCTGAGCAACACTATCAAACATCAGGACTTAGTTTATATTTATAAAATACTGCACCTAATAAAAGCAGAGTACATTTTCTTTTCATGTACACATGGGATGACATACACTATCGTGGAGCACATCTTGTTTCATAAACAAATCTCAATGAATTTAAAATTATCATTCATATAAACTATGTTCTTAGGTTACAGTGGAATCGAACTAGAAATAAATAACAGTAAGATTACTGGAAAATTCTTAATATTTGGAAATTGATCAAAGAAGAAATCTACAGAAATTTTGAAATCTTTTGATTTGAATGAAGATAAAATACCACAGATTAAATTTGTGGGCTGCAACTAAATCAGTGCTTACAGAGAACCTTACATTGTTAAATTCTTACATTAGAAGAGAATAAGAGTCTCAAATAAATAATCTAATCTTCAACTTAACAGTTTCAAAATAAACCCAACACAAGCAGAAGTAAGAAAAATATAAAGAAAAGCCAATGAAATTGGAAAGAGAAAGCAAGTGAAATAAAAGTTGCCTCTTAAAAGGTTAATAAAATTGATAAGCCTCTAACTATACTGACCAAGAAAAAAGCAGGAAAATTAACAATATCAGGAATACAATATGGGGAATGTCACTAAAGGCCACACAGATGGTAAGAGGATAAAGGAATACTATGAAAAACTTTATGATGCTCAGAAATGAAACTTAGATGAAATATACTAGTAACGTGAATGACTGCCTACAAAATCTCACCCAAAAAGAAATAGATAAACATAGCAAATCTTATGTCTATTTAAAATTTTGTATTCACTGTTTAAATGCTCAAAAAAAGCACACATCAGTCCCAGACGGTCTCAGAGATGCATTCTCCCATACACTTAATTAAGGAAGAAATAACACCAATACTACTCAGTCTCAAGAGTATAAAGGGAACACTTCCTTACTCATTTAGGCATTAGAATGTGAAATCAAAGATATTACAAGAAAAAGAAACTGGAAACCAAGAGCGTAGATGCTAAAATCTCCATAAAATATTATCAAACCAAAGCTAGAAATATATAGAATGCATAATACATCATGACCAAAGAGGTAATGGTTTATTCTAATAAAGAAAAGGCTGGTTCAACATTTGAAAATCAAAGTAATTCACCAGATTAATAGACAAATAGGAAAAATATGTTCATTAAAATAGATGCAGAGAAAGCATTAGTTTTTGTATTGAAGTATTGTCTTATGTTGCTTTCAAGTATACAACACAGTGGTTCACCAGTTACCCCTATTATTAAATCCTCACCCCCAATAGTGCAGTTATTATCTGTTAATTTAGGAATATGTTACAGAATAATCGACTATATTCTCCATGCTGTACTAGTATCCCCATGACCAATTTAAATTATAATTGAGAATTTTTGTGCCTTTTGATCTCCCTCCCCCTGCCCTCTCTGCCACAACCCCTCTCCCATGGTAACCACCAGTCACTTCTCAGTGTCTGTGAATCTACTGCTGCTTTGTTCATTTTGTTCTCTTTAGGTTCTATGTCGAACAAATAAGTGAAATCATATGGTATTTGCCTTTCTCTGCCTGGCTTGTTTCACTTAGCATAATACCCTCTAGGTCCTACAATATTGTTGAAAATGGAAGAATTTCTTTTTTATGGCTAAATGGTATTCTATTGTATATATGTACTTTGTAAGCATCTATACATGACTTTTTAAATCTCCTAGAAAACTAGGAATAGAAGGAAGCATCCTCAACATAATAAAAGGGATCAACAAAAACCTGATAGTTAATATCATCCTTAATGCTTAGAGATTTACTACTCTCCCTGAGAGATGAAGAACAAAGCAAAGAAATCCTCTCTCACAATGACTCCTCAGAAAAGTACTGGAAGTCCCAATCAATGCAGTAATAGAGAATTAGAATTAAAAGGCATAGAGATTGAAAGAGAAGAAATAAAACTAACTGTACTTTCAGACTACATAATTTATTTATGAAAACATTGCCAAAGAATCTACACAAAAAGATCCTAGATATAATATGAGTTTAGCAAGTTTGTAAGATACAAAGTCAGTGTACAAAAATTAACTGTATTTCTATTGACAAGGAATGCACAATGGGTTTCAAATTCTTTTAAAATACCACTTACAATAGCACAAAAATGAAATATTCATATATAAACCTAATATATATTTAATATATACAGTGTTTGTATACTAACAAGTATAAAACACCACTGAAAGAAATCAACGACCTAAATAAATGGAGATATACACCATGCTCATATATTGGAAGATTCAGTATTGTTAGGATGTCAGTTCTCCCAATTAGCTCTTTAGATTCAATGAAATTGCAACAAAAGTCCCAGAAAACATTTTTCTTGTAGATTTGATGAGTTTATTCTAAACTTCACATGGAAAGCCAAAGGAATCAGAACAGCCAAAACAATTTTGAAAAAAATAGTGTTGTAGAACTCACACTGATTTCAATACTGACTGTAATCCTAAAGTAGTCAATATAGTATGATATTTACAAAAGCATAGACACGTAGATCAATGGAAGGGAAAAGATATCCTAGAAATAAATTCATGTAAATAGTCACATGATATTTGAAAATAGAAAAAGATAATTCCGAGTAGAAAATGTATCTTTTCCAACAAATGGCACTGGGTCAATTGGACAAATGTGCAAAAAATTCTGTTCTGTAATTAAAACCTTATACAAAAATTAACTTGACAGATTAACCAATATAAAAGGATGGATAAAAATGTGCTATATACATCCGATGGAATATTTTGAATTAGATAGGAAGGAAATCCTGTCATGTTACTACATGAATGAAACCTAAGAATAGTTTGCTCAGTGAAATAAGCCAGTTACAGTAATAAAAACACTGCATAAGTCCATTTATATGACATGAAGTACCTAAAATTATGAAACCCATGGAAGCAGAGAATACAATAGTGGTTTCATGGAGGTGGGTGTCTGGAAAATGGAGAGTTTGTATTCAGTGAACATGAAGTTTCAGTTATGCTGAATGGATAAGTTCCAGAGATATGCTGTACAACATAGCACCTAGTGAGAAATAAAGTTTTGTGTACTTCAAAATTTGTTAAAAAGATGGATCTCATGCCAAGGGTTCTTGGCACTGATCCCCATGACTCCCACACACAAGGGACACAAGGAAACACTGGGAGATGTTAGATATGTGCTTTACCTTGGTTGTGGTGATGGTATCACAGTGGTTGCATATTCCAATCTCATTAAACTATACCCATTAGATATGTATGGTTCTTTTACATTAGAGGGGGTGAGCATTTAATAATATATGTAACTGTTGAACCACTGTGTTGTATATTTGAAACCAATATAGTATTGTATATCAATGATACCTCAATAAGAAAGGATATACTATAAATATGTTCAGCTCTTTTGTATATCAATTAGCAACTCAATAAAGCTGTTAAAAATTGATTCAAAATTGATCATAGTTCTAAATGTAAAATCATAAGATGTCTGGAAGAAAACACAAGAAAATATCTGTGTTTCCTTGATTTAAGCAGAGTTTTTAGATTTGATATCCAAAGTAAAATCCATTTTAAATCATTAATTGTATTTCACTATAATTTAACAACCATTTACAGTGTGAAAGACATTATTAAGAGAACAAAGGACCAACTCCTGCAAGGAGCACAAGAAGAGGTAGCATGGGAATGTAAACTGTGAGGTTTTGAGGAAGAGGAACAAGATTTGTTGAAGAGTGAGAATGCAACACAGCAAGGCTTGGCAAGGAGAGGTAAAGGCCATGAAGGAGGAGGATGTGCTCCTGTGAGAAGCATAAGAGGCAGCATGAGAACACCAGCTGTGAGGTGCTGAAGAGAATGTAAGAGAGTTGTTGCAATGCAAGGCACTGTAGGATGGGTAAAGGATGTAGCAGAGGAGGTGCTCAGGGGAGCAACAGGGAAGCTGCCATCAGCTCTGGAAGTCATAGATGATACATAAGAGAAGGATGAGAGGGTGGTGATGTAGGCACCCCACTCTCTTTCTTGAAAGCCCTCCCAGTTGTAGTCAAGAAAATAACACAGCAACTTCACATTCCTCCAGGAGAGGTGCAGGCCCCTCCCGAGGTTGTGGAGCGCTCTGTGCTCTGTTCTTAGACACAGGCTGAGCTGGTTTAGGTTTTGAGTCTTTTAGGCTACTGGAGAATGTTTATCCTGCACTTGGCACAAATTCTGAGGCCCTAATAGTGTTTGATATGAAAGGGTGTCATATGGGTCTGGGATGAAACATGTGCAGTTGCCTTTGCTGTTGCAAAATGGACAGTAAAGGCAATGAACGCCTTGTGTGATAGACCTCTCAAGGTCCCGTGAGCTAGATGTTCATGAAACCAAAGATGGTTATGGCCGGGGTCTCTGGCAGTGGCTTGAATAGACTTGATGACTCATTGGATTCTGGTCGCAACTCTGTAAATGAGCAGAGATCCAGCACCCCTTCACAGAGAACCAATTGGCTACCATGTACCATGCCTTGCTGTCTGTGGAGCCCATGAACAGAAGAGCCCCAACAAAATAAATGATGAGCAGGCACACTGGGTCAGGTGCATTTGCTAGAAGGAAAGACTGCCTCTGATGTGGCCCAGTGGTTACATCAATGTTTGTTGCTTGTGAGGCAGAATACAATGTGGGCTGTAGCTCATTTGTGAGGCTTGCCTTTGGCCTCTGAGGAAGTCAGCAGAGCCCAGTAGGGGTGCATTGTGTGACTGAGTGCCACAGCAACCTGGAAACTCCAATCAGTGGAAGTAGCCTTGGATGTTTTGACACATGGACCAGTGATGGCTGGCCCGCCTGGCACCTTGGGGACCGGGCCTGGAAGCTGGGCCTCCTGTGTATTCCTGGAGTAATAGCAGAGTGGCCCCCAGAGATCACAGTAGTGTACCCTAAATGCCCAGAAGGTAAGATCATCTTACCGGGCAGCTTCCTTTTATCTTTATGGCCAGTGCATATACCTCTATACCTGGACCCCTCAGTAATCTCCACAAGGAGAGGGGTAAAGGTATGGTATACTAGAGCTGGATAGGACCCCTTTCTGCCGGGGTCCTATCACAGGACCACTCTCTCACATGCATCCTACCTGATGGACAAGATTTTCCTATATTGGTGTCACTAAAACATGTATTTTATCACCCTTAAGGTTAATCTCCTCTAATGTCTGACTGAATTGGGCATGCACCCTAGCAAAAACTGTTGCTTGCTGGGTGAGCATGGAAAGTGTGAATCATGAGCTCATCTGAGTAGAACTGGTTTGAACACAGCTGGAATGATCACTTGGTGGCAATCAATCTCCTCAAGCTTGAGGATTATCACATGATTTCTGTTGCTATCTGTATGTTGTTGTAGCCTCTGTTGCTGTTATGGAATCTGGTTACAATGCTCCAGCTTTCTAGCACAGGGACCATCGCAGAAGATTGAGGGTGTGTATATTGTGAGTTGAGAATCCTGGAGGGATGGAGTGTAGGGAAAATGGAACTTCCCATGGCCAGGATCCTCACGTAACCCCTCATCTACCTGATGATGTAATTTGGCTTACTGCTAGGCTAATGCTTACATACCCATTGGCAATAAAGCCAGTATAGCCTGTGTTGCTATATAAAGAGCTCTGTCCAGTGCTTGAGAAGAGCAGAGACTGGAGGCAAAGGTAGAGCCTGGAGAAGAGAGCAAGAGAGAGCCAGGAGTGGAGGTAAGGGATGTGAGGTGGCAGAGAAGCTTGGTGTCCGAGACTAGATTGCTGCATGCAGACTGCCCCAGAGGCGGACACGGTTCTAGTGCTTGACCTGCTACTGTGAGAATAACGCTGGGTATAAACCCTTTTACCCATACTGTTCCATTGTCATTTTTTGGTCTCACTGAATCCACAGTGATCTTACCTTGGGCTGAAACCCTCAGGCAAGACACTATGTCATAGGATATGTATATGCTCAGCTGTAGCATATACTTCCAGTTTCCCAATATGGTTTGCCAGTTGACAGTCCTTAAAGCAATAATGAGTTTACTTGTTCTTTATCCTTGCTAAGTATATTGTCTGTCTTTTTTATTTTATCTATTCTTGTGTGAATGTAATGGTATCACATAGCAGTTTCAATTTGAATTTCCTGTTGATTAATGAAGTTAGCACTATTTTGTTTTTTTTTTGTTTTCTGGCTATCTGGAGATCTTTTTGTGAAGAACTTTAGTTGTGACCAATTTTTTTTTTAAGTTATTATATTTATTTACATTTCATTAATCTTAATCATTAATTTCCCCTTTTATCCCTATGATGCATTTCTTATACTTTCCACAGAATGTTCTTTTCTCTGTGGTTTTCTTTGTGAATTTTAAATTAAATATTTAACTAGCTTGTTTTCCATGTTATGTAACAAAAGTGTGTTGTGGCCATATTGCAGAAGCAAGATAGATTCTCATCCAGAATTTGGTTTGGATGTCAAGACCGATGATAGCACACGCACGCGCGCGTGCGCACACACACACACACACACACACACACACACACACACACACAAAGAGGATATGAAAGGTTTTATTACTTAGAAAATGACACTTTCCATGGAGAACATTAAGGTTTTATTACTTAGAAAATGAAACTTGCCATGGAGAACAGGGCAGGCCTTTAAAGCTGATCTGAAAATGGCTTGAGAGAGCAAGGAAAGGAAATGATGTTAGTTTTGTATGGTGCTTAAGGAGTGCAGCCAGGGTGAGGATTCCTGTGCATGGGCAGGGAGGGCATTCTGTGGTTTGAATCTCCTGCCTGCACCAAAGGAGGGAACACCCAGGATTATTCATTGGTTTGTCCAGACACGGGGCTGAAGGTGAAAAGGGAAGGGTATGGCTTAAAAGCTGTCATTAGTCAAACATCAAAACAAGGAGTCAAACTCTTTATTCCAAAGTATTTAAATTTTTCTGTGTTCAGTTTTATCTTTAGCTCATACCCTTTGGTAATATAGACTTTATGTTTTGGATTCTCTACTTTTTCTGCTTTGTTTTCCTCTTTGACATGAGAGTTATTTAGGAGACATTCTTTTTTTAAATTTCACAATCGTCCCAGTTTAGGTTTTGTTATTTCTCCTGTTGTTGTTGTATTCTAATTTTATTGCCTACATCCAGGAAAAGTAGTCTGTCTTTTGGGAGATGATGCAATTTTCTCTGTAGGTAATAACTAGCTAATTTTTAAAATTAACTTACTGATATATAATTCATATATCATAAATTCACCCACTTAAAGTGTACAATTCAATGAATTTTACTGTATACACAGAGTTGTGCAACCATTGCCACAATCTAGTTTTAATAGTTTCATCACCCTAAAATGAAACCCAGTGCCCTTTACAAGTCACTCCCCTCTCCTCCTATCACTGTGCCCTTGTCCTAGGAAACTACTAACCTAATTTCTATCTTTAATTTTGCCTATAAAACATATTTCATATAAATGGAATTATATAATATGTGGTCTTTTGTGAATGGGCTAATTTAATTTGTTTTCAAGGTTCATCAATGATACTGTGTGTATCAGTACTTCACATTTTATTGCAAGATAACATTCCATTGTATGCATACACAATGTTTTATCTTGTACACCACTTAATAGACTTTTGCGTTGTTTCCACTTTTTGGCTATTATGAGTTATTCTGTTATGACCATTCTTGTACACATCTTTTGTGTAGATACATGTTTTAATTTATCTTTGGCATATTCCTAGATGTAGAATTGCTGGGTAATATGGTAACTCTATGGTTCAACATTTTGAGGAACTGCCAAACTGTTCTCCAGAGGAGCTTCACCATTTTACAATCCTAGCAGTATATAAGGGCTGAGATTTCTCCATATCCTCTCATTCTTAATGTCTGTACTACAGCCATCTAGTGGGTATGAAATGATATCTAATTGTACTTTTGCTTTGCATTTCCGTAATGACTAATTATGTTGAACATCTTTTCTTGTGCTTATTAGCCATTTGTATATCATTATTTGGAAGAAATGTCTATTCAGATGCTTGTACCTTTTTTCAATTGAGATATTTATCTTCATAATATAGAGTTGTAAAAGTTCTTTATATATTCTGTATAAAAGTCCTTTTTCAGATACATGATTTTCAAAATTGTCCTCTCATTCCAAGGTTGGTCCTTTTCAATTTCTTGATGTTCCCTGACAGCACAAAAAATTTTAATTTTGATGAATTCCAAATTACTTATATTTTCTTTTGTCATGTGTTTGTGGTTATGCATCCAAGAAACCATTGTCTGATCCAAGGTAGTAAAGATTACTTCTATATTTTCCTTTAAGATTTTTTAATAGTTGAGCTCTTATATTTAGATCTGTTATCCATCTTGAGTTGATTTTCTTATACAGTGTGAGATAGGGGTACAAATTCATTAATTTTCATGTGTATATCTTGTTGCACCATTTGTTGAAGAGACTATTCTTTCCACTATTAAATTTTCCTGATACTTTTGTAAAAAATCAATTGACCATAAATGTAAGAGTTCATTTCTAGGCACTTAATTCTCTTCCATTGATCTATATAACTGTCCATATGCCAATACTACACTGTTCTGATTACTGGAGTTTTATAAGAAGTTTTGAAATTAGAAAGAAACTAATTAACAAAATACTTCTATTTTTTTTATCCCTTTCAAGTTAGTTTTGGCTATTCTGTGCCCTCTCATTTCCATATGAATTTCAGGAATTACTTATCAATTTCTGCAAAAACTCCAGCTGGAATTTGGAAGAGAATTAGGTCGAATCTGTAAATCAATTTAAGGTATATTTCCATTTTATCAGTATTTAGCCCTCTGATCCATAAACATGGAATGTGTTCCCATATTTAGGTTTTTAATTTCCTTCAACAATATTTTATAGTTTCCAGTGTACAAGTCTTGCAGGTTTTTTAAAATTATATTTTAGTGTTTAAATGATCCTTTTTAAAAAATTAAAATATCATTAATATACGATCTTATGTTGGTTTCAAATGTACAACACAGTGGTTCAACAGTTACCCATATTACTAAATACTCACCCCCTCTAGTGTGGTCACTACCTGTCAACATAGTCAGTTGTTATAGAATCATTAATTGTAGTCTCTGTGCTAACAAACCATGATCAACTTTATATTGTGACTCTGAATTACTGTGTCCCTAAACCACCATCCCCCACCCCACCTTTGTAACCACTAGTCTCTTCTCCATGTTTATGAGTCTACTGCTGTTTTGTTCCTTCTGTTTAGCATTGTTCTTTTGTTAGTGTCATTAATACACAATTCCATGAGCAATATTGTGGTTACTAGATTCCCCCCATTATCAATTCCCCACCACATACTCCATTACAGACACTATCCATCAGTGTGGTAAGATGCTATAGAGTCACTATTGTCTTCTCTGTTCTATACTGCCTACCCCGAGCCTCTGCACATTATGTGTGCTAATCATAAAGCCCTTATTACCCTTCTCCCTCCCTTCCCACCCAATCCCCAGTCCCTTTCCCTTTGGCAACTGTTGTTAGTCCATTCTTGGGTTCTGTGACTCTGCTACTGTTTTGTTCCTACAATTTTTGCTTTTTTTGTATACTACACAGATTAGTGAAATCATTTGGTACTTGTCTTCCTCCGCCTGGCTTATTTCACTGAGCATAATACCCTCGAGCTCCATCCATGTTGTTGAAAATGATATGATTTGTTTCCTTCTTTTGGCTTATTAATATTCCATTGTGTATTGTACCACATCTTTATCCATTCATCTACTGATGGACACTTAGGTTGCTTCCATTCCTTGGCTATTGTAAATAGTGCAGTGATAAACATAGGGGTGCATTTGTCTTTTTGAATCTGAGAAGTTGTTTCTTTGGGTAAATTCCCAGGAGTGGAATTCCTGGGTCAAATAGTATTTCTATTTGTAGTTTTTTGGAAACCTCCATAATGCTTTCCACAATGGGTGAACTAGTTTACATTCCCACCAGGAGTGTAGGAGGGTCCCCCTTTCTCCACATTCTTGCTAGAATTTGTTGTTCCTATTCTTTTCTGTGTTGGCCATCCTAACTGGCATGAGGTGATATCTCACTGTGGTTTTAATTTTCATTGTATAAATTAATGATGTGGAGCATCTTTTCATGTACCTATTAGCCAGCTGAATTTCTTCTTTGGAGAATTTTCTGTTCATTTCCTTCACCAACTTTTTAATCAGGTTATTTGCTTTTTGGGTGTTGAGGCATGTGAGTCCTTTATATATTTTGGATGTTAACCCTTTGTAAGATTTGTCATTTACAAATATATTCTCCCATACTGTAGGATGCCTTTTGTTCTGCTGGTAGTGTCCTCTGCTGTCAGAAGCTTTTTAGCATGATGTAGTCCCATTTGTTCATTTTTTATTTTGTTTCCCTTGTCCAATGAGCTGTGTTCGGGAAAAACTTGCTCATGTTTATATCCAAGAGAGTTTTGCCTATATTTTCTTCAAAGAGTTTTATGGTTTCATGACTTACATTCAGGCCTTTGATCCATTTTTAGTTTACTTTTTTGTATGGGGCTAGACAATAATCCAGGTTCATTCTCTTGTATATAGCTGTCCAGTTTTTGCAGTTCTTTTCTAAAGTTTATTTTTAAGGATTTTATTCTTTTTGATGCCATTTGTAGATGGAATTGTTGAATTATTTTCTTACTTTCATTCTGATTGATCTTGGCTGTTGTATGGAAACACATTGAAATAAAATGTAGTAGAAATATATTTTAGTATATGAATATTGTATCCTGTGCTCTAGCTGAACTTGCTTATTAGTTCTAAGTGGTTTGTATGCATTCTTTAGGAATTTCTACATGCAAGTTCATAACATCTGAAAATATAGTTTTACTTCTTTATTTCAAATCTGAAGGCCTTTTATTGACCAATGTTGAGTAGAAGTGGTGGGAACAGACATCCTTATCTTTTTCCTGATCTTAGAGTAAAAGTTTTCAGTCTTCCACCATTAAGTATGATGTTAACTGCGGAGATTTCATAGCTACCTATACCAGGCTGAGGAAGTCCCCTTCTATTTCTGGTTTGTTGAGTGTTTTTATAATGAAAAGGTGTTGGTTTCCTTTCAGATGATTTTTATGCATCTATTGAGATGATCGAATAGAGTTTTTTCCCCTTCAGTCTCGTTGCATTTCTGGGATACATCCCACTTGGTTATGGTGTATAATCCTTATAATGTACTGCTGGATCCCGTTTGCTAATGTGATGTTGAGGACGTTTGTATCTATGTTCATAAGGGATATTGGTATTTAGTTTTCTTTTCTTTTGATAACTTCACCTGGTTTTGGTATCAGGATATACTAACCTAA
The DNA here is from genome assembly GCF_030020395.1 of Manis pentadactyla. Lineage (NCBI taxonomy): Eukaryota > Metazoa > Chordata > Mammalia > Pholidota > Manidae > Manis > Manis pentadactyla. The sequence continues at coordinate 27,724,817 of NC_080039.1, forward strand.
TGGAATAAGATGGGGATTCCCCTCTTTTGTTTTTTAGAAGAGTGTATGAAGAGTTGGTATTAATTCTTTGAATGTGATAGAATTTACCAGTGAAGCCATATAGGTTGGGCTTCTCTTAGTGTAAAATTTTTAAAAATTGTTTTTTCAGTATCTTTTATTATTATGTCTATGATGACTTTTTAATTTCTTCTATAGTCTTATTCCATGGTTTATATTTTTCCAGGAATTTGTATATTTCCTCAAAGTCATCTAATTTGTTGGCATATTCCTGTTCACAGTATTTCTTTTTAAATACCTTTTATTTTGGTAAGACTGGTAGTGATGTTGCCTCTTCCTGGTTTTAGTAATTTGAGTCTTTTATTGTTTTTCCTTGACCGGTCTATGTAAAAGTTTGACAATATTGTTGGTCTTTTCAAAGAATCAAGCTTCGATTTAACATGCTATTTTATTTTTCTGTTGTCTATTTTATTAATTTCTTATCTAATCATCATTATTAAATCATTTTCTCTTTCATAGCTATGTCTCTGTATCCTTGGCTTCTTGTTATTAACTGTAACGTCATTATTGTACTCCTCATTGATTCAATGCCATCCCTATCAATATACCAACAGCGTTCATCAAAGAACTAGAACAAATAGTTCTAATATTCTTACGGAGCCACAAAAGACCCTGAATAGCCAAAGTAATCCTGAGAGGGAAGAACAAAGCTGGGGAGATTGTGCTCCCTAACTTCAAGCTCTACTACAAAGCCACAGTAATCAAGACAATTTGGTACTGGCACAAAAACAGACCTATAGATCAGTGGAACAGAATGGAGAGCCCAGATACAAATCCAACAATATATGGCCAATTCCCATATGATAAAGGAGCCATGAATATACAATCTGGAAATGACAGTCTCTTCAACAGCTGGTGTTGGCAAAACTGGACAACTGCATGTAAGAGAATGAAACTGGATTATTGTCTGACTCCATAAACAAAAGTAAACTCAAAATGGATCAAAGACCTGAATGTAACTCATGAAACCATAAAATTCTTTGAAGAAAACATAGGCAAAAATCTCCTGAGTGTAAACATTAGCAACTTTTTCCTGAGCACATCTCTTCAGGCAAGAGAAACAAAAGCAAAAATGAACAAGTGGGACTAAATCAAACTAAACAAAAAGCTTCTGTACAGCATAGGACACCATCAGCAGAACAAAAAGCAACCTGCAATATATTCATAAATGACTTATGTGATAAGGGGTTAACATCCATAATATATAAAGAACTCACATGCCTTAACAGCCCAGATACCGCGTTCACCCCTTGTGGCGGTGACGACAGCGATACGTACACAGACCTGGTTCACTTCAGTTGTTTATTGTTGCTCGGAAGGCCGGGAGAAGGTGAGTGAGAAGAAACAACAGCCGGGGGGAGCGAATGAGAGGAAGTATGAGAGGAGAGAGAGACAGAGATTGAGAGAGAATAAGTGAGAGACTGAGAGAGTGAGTGAGTGAGAGAGTGCTTCTCTTTCCTGCTTATGCCTTATATAAAGGAAGCTGGCCTATGGTGATCAAGATCATGCAAGCCTATAAGGAGCAACTTCCTTATGCTAATGCCACCAAACCAGGCAGGGTGGTGCCCAGGAAGTGTGCGCCACCTTAGGGCATTGGTCAACTAGAGTGGAAGGGCGGTGTTCAGCCACAGTGGGACTCAGCCTCGGCCATAGGCCGGCCCCTACATCTCCCCCTTTTTTGTTTTTTAACACAATGAGGCTCGGGGACCATGCCTGTCTTAGGTTGTCAGGGAGGTGCAGCATCCTTACCCGTCATAAGGCAACAGACAGCTAAGGTCTGTGCCCTGTCTTAGGTTGGTATGCGTACCTCCTGATCTTACCCGTCTTTGACTACTGGTCCAACATATTGTGCTACACCCTAGGGGAGATGCCTTCTTCTATAGCTGCCATGGCCTGCACCAGAGCCATCGCCCGCACTTTCCGATGTTGCCATTGCATGGAACAGAACACCCATGCCTGACCAGGCTTTGGTGGCATTTAGCATGGCTTCAGCAAACTGAGCTACAGACAGCGCCTCTAACTTTTGGGGACTAACATTCAATTTTTCTTGCCATAGCTGAGTGGTGAGCACATCAAACTCACTGGACCAATTGGTGGATAACATCTTGCCTAATTTCCTGGACAGATTGGCAGCTTTAGAGAGGTTATGAAAGGAATGCCAGTAACACATAGAGCTGTCAAAAGGCAGATATGGGAGATTAAGTGTACTATAGGTAGAGAAAAAGGCAGGAAAGGTATGTGCAGTTTCAGTCACTGGGAGTGGAATAGGCCAAGCCTTCACCAGACCCCATAGTTCTCTGGGTTCCGCTATCGCCTGCTGAAGGATCAGTAGCAGGATGAGCATCAGTGGCATCGGCATCTCGCACTTCCGGTTCTGGTCTTGCCACTCTCCGTGTCAGGCGTTCAGGCACCCAGATGGGATTGTTTCGGTCCTGTGGGAAAACACAAACAGAGCCTCGGTTCCAGATTAACACTGGATCCAGGCCTTTCCATGATCCTTCCAATACATCCTTCCACATAACTGCGGGCATGTCTTTAGGCCTGGAACGGCGATTATGCCGCTCTGCTGCACTGTGGCCATCTTTGTCCAATGTCAAAAAATTTAAAATGAACAATATGATGTTAAGTTTGTCTCTGGGGGATCTGAAGTCTGCCCCTATTCCCCCTTTTTGTTTATAGAGAGCATTTTTAAGGGTCAGGTTGGCGCGCTCTATCACGCCTTGCCCTTGAGGGTTATAGGGAATGCCTGTGGTGTGGGTGATATCCATTGTTTTTAAAAAGCTGAGGAGCGATTGGGATGTATATGCTGGCCCATTGTCAGTTTTTAAATGTTTGGGCTTTCCCCAGGCCGAAAATGCCTGGAGGCAGTGAGATATGACATCTCTAGATTTTTCTCCTGTATGGCAAGAGGCAAAAATGATGCCTGAGCAGGTGTCTACAGACACATGGACATATTTCATCTTACCGAATTCTGGAATATGGGTAACATCCATTTGCCAAATGTGATTGGGGAGTAGCCCCTTTGGATTAACTCCTTCTGAGATGGAGGGTAGGAGTGTGACACACCATTTGCAACTGACTACTATGGCTCTTGCTTGGTCTCTAGTAATATTATATTTTAGGCGAAGGGTATGTGCATTGACATGGAATTGTTTGTGAAATTGAGCAGCTTGTTCTACAGGGTCAAATAGAGCTAAGATGTTAAACTCACGGGTCAGGGCATCGGCACGTCTGTTTCCCTCAGCAATGGGTCCTGGGAGGGAAGTGTGGGCTCTTACATGTCCAATAAAGAAAGGTTCTGATCGAGTCCATATTAGTTGTTGTAGCTTTCTAAAAATGTTGGCAACGGGGGAAGACTGGCTAATATAACTTACATTCTCTAAGATGGACACAGCAGTCACTACATACTGACTATCTGCTAAAAGGTTAAAAGGTTCCTGTGAGAAAAGCGTAAAGGCTTGTGCTACAGCCAACAGCTCTGTTTGTTGGGCTGAAGTGGTTGGAAAACTGAATGTCCAAGATTGGTCACCAGTGACCACAGTCCCAATGCCATTCTTTGACCCATCAGTGAACACCACCTTGGCTTTGGGTATGGGATTACATCTTGTGTTTTTAGGAAAGATGACGGGATTAGAGAGGCAGAACTGTAGCCAAGGGTGTTTTGGGTAGTGGTTGTCAAAGGAAGCATTGGTGATGGTGTAAGCAACAGCCCATGCATCACAGCATGCAGTAAGACATTCAATCTGCTCAGCAGTATAAGGCGTTATTATTATGTTTGGGGGAATCCCGAATGTTTTTATAGCTGTCCTGATTCCCTTGATGATCAAATCAGCTATACTCTGAGGATACCATCTTAATGTTTTTCCTGGAGAGTGGGCCAGATATACCCAGAGAATTGGCCCTTCCTGCCAAAGTACCCCTGTTGGGCTATTATTACTGGGTATCACTATAAGGAATAGCAGTTTGCCATAGTCTATTCTATCTACCTGGGCAAGCTGTAAGCGGGATTGGACTAGGCTCAAGGCTTCCTTGGCTTGCTTACTGAGAGAGCGCGGAGATGATAAATCAGAATCGCCCTTCAGTGTCTCATATAATGGACTGAGCTCTTCATCTGTAAGCTTTAGGAATGGCCTTACCCAATTTATATCTCCAAGTAGTTTTTGAAAATCATTAGGGGTTTTTAATTGATCTGTTGTTATGGTCATTTTTAATGGCCTAGCAATAGTATCTTCCAATTTAATTCCTAAATACTGTTTGGTGCAAGTTGCCTGTATTTTCTCTGGTGCTAGTTCCAGGCCCCATATCTTAAAGTGTGCTTGCAAGAAGCAGAGGGCTTCTTCTACTTTACTATTCTTTTCATGACATAAGAGAATATCATCCATATAATGATAGATAATTACATCAGGGAACTTTTTTCTAACTTCTGCCAGGGCCTCACGCACATACAACTGGCACATAGTAGGGCTATTTGCCATGCCTTGTGGCAACACTTTCCACTCATACCGCTCATCTGGGCAATCATGGTTGATGGCTGGTACAGTGAAGGCAAACTTTTTACAGTCCTCAGAATGAAGAGGGATGGAAAAGAAACAATCTTTGATATCTATTACAATTGATTTCCAACCTTTTGGCAGGGCCATAGGCAATGGTAAACCTAATTGCACTGATCCCATGAGAATCATCTGATTATTTACAGCTCTTAAATCAGGCAGCAATCTCCATTTTCCTGACTTCTTTCTTATGACACATATGGGTGTATTAAATGGGGAAGTAGAACTTTGAAGATGCCCTGCGGCAATTTGCTCTTGCACTAATGTGTCATTGGTGTCCCTGCAAACTTTGAGGTACACATTTAAATCTTTATTTTACCAAGGCCTGATAGCCTCTTTACACCATTTATTTGCTTGCTCATAGGCCAACTGTTTTACTAGGGGCATTGCTGTGTCAACATCTCCAAATATACGGCCTGCAGTTTGCATTAACTTTGCCAAGAAGTCTGCATAAGGCTCATTTGGTCCTTGGAGTACTTTAGATAATTGACCCTGTAAATCACCAATGCCCTGGAGTGTTTTCCAGGCCTTGACAGCTGCTGTAGCTATTTGCATATACACATCAGGAGGGTAATTTATCTGATTATGCTGTATCTGATTAAGGTCCTGTGTCCATTAGCATCTCTAGGTTCCACTGATTGTTCCCTGCGGCAGCGTTGCGCTGGGCAGTGTCTTGAGAAAGCTCTGCCCACGCAGTTTTGAATAGCAGGTACTGACCTCCAGTAAGGCATGCTCTGGCTACATTAGCCCAATCATCTGGTGTTAGATTCTGAGTGGCTAATGACTCCACTATGGCCACAGTGAACGCTGCTTGCACTCCATAGGTGATGGCAGCTTCCTTTAGGCTTTTAACAAGCTTAAAATCTAGGGCTTGATGGTATCTTTGCTGGGTGTTTGGATCTTCTATTACTGGGAAGGCTGCATTCCCCTCCATGTTTAGCCATTCCCTCCATCTATTCTTGCCCAATTGTTCTTGGCACCCCTGGCCACCACAATATGAGTAACTCTGGTAAAGGGGTGGCTCTGCTCTATAGGTTGGAGAGCAAAATGGATAATTTGGGGCGGTTGGCACAATCTCTTCTACCTTACTGCTCTTATTGGGAAGAGGGGCTGAGCTAGTCTCTCCTTCCTCTCTGCTTATTCTCAGTCGGCTCAGTGAGGAGCACAATGTGGGCCGATGTCCTCTCTGAGCAGCCCTAGCCTCTAACTCTTCTCCTGATAATTCTTGGTCCTCTTCCTCATCAGAGGACCCCCCCTGTGTAGATCCACTTTCAGATGCTCTCGCAGAGGCTCTTTCCTCTTTCACTTCCTCAAGAATCTCCTCTCCCTCCCTTATGGCTTCTCTACAACTAGGTTTATTCTCCTTTAGGCAGCTCTTAACCAGCCCCCATATGGGGAGCGTCCCAGCCGGGAGCGGCTCCCTGCGATCTGCGCTGCGCAGATCCTCACCTAACTTTTCCCACACGGGGGTAGTGATTCTTCCTGCATCTAGGAACCACGGAGCATGCTTCTCCACCGTGTGGAGGAAAGCCCTTGCGGTTTTTGTTTTTAATGAGGTTCCGTTGGCCCTCAGGAGTGCTCTCAAAGGCTCTTCTACTCTAATTCGAGACTCTTCAGATCCCATGTTAGCGATTAAAGGATAAAAGGCTACTTCTAAGTTTATGGGTAAAGGGAACTCTTATCGCTAACCTGCATTCGTCGCTATACCGCGAACTTTCCTTGCTTCGTCGCTTTCCCGCGAACTTTCCTGGCTTCGTCGCTTTCCCGCGAACTTTCCTGGCTTCGTCGCTATCCCGCGAACTTTCACTGGCGCCCTAACTTTTCATAACATTTTTGACAAAACAAAACAGTACAACAAATAACACTATGACGGACAGACAAAACAGAAATCCCCACCACAGCCGCTTGCTATCTCCTTTCCTACTCCTACATTTGCTTTGCTCGTTGGTCCACTCACCCTTCTCATCTGAGGCGCCTTCCCGAGCAATCCTTCCGAACGGGGTCCACAGGTACTGCTTCAGGGTAAGAAGCTCTATGGCGTCCGCGTCCGGCAGATTCTCCTCTGGGTGGTTGGAGAAAAAAACTCCCGGGTTTCGGCACCAGATACCGCGTTCACCCCTTGTGGCGGTGACGACAGCGATACGTACACAGACCTGGTTCACTTCAGTTGTTTATTGTTGCTCGGAAGGCCGGGAGAAGGTGAGTGAGAAGAAACAACAGCCGGGGGGAGCGAATGAGAGGAAGTATGAGAGGAGAGAGAGACAGAGATTGAGAGAGAATAAGTGAGAGACTGAGAGAGTGAGTGAGTGAGAGAGTGCTTCTCTTTCCTGCTTATGCCTTATATAAAGGAAGCTGGCCTATGGTGATCAAGATCATGCAAGCCTATAAGGAGCAACTTCCTTATGCTAATGCCACCAAACCAGGCAGGGTGGTGCCCAGGAAGCGTGCGCCACCTTAGGGCATTGGTCAACTAGAGTGGAAGGGCGGTGTTCAGCCACAGTGGGACTCAGCCTCGGCCATAGGCCGGCCCCTACATCTCCCCCTTTTTTGTTTTTTAACACAATGAGGCTCGGGGACCATGCCTGTCTTAGGTTGTCAGGGAGGTGCAGCATCCTTACCCGTCATAAGGCAACAGACAGCTAAGGTCTGTGCCCTGTCTTAGGTTGGTATGCGTACCTCCTGATCTTACCCGTCTTTGACTACTGGTCCAACATATTGTGCTACACCCTAGGGGAGATGCCTTCTTCTATAGCTGCCATGGCCTGCACCAGAGCCATCGCCCGCACTTTCCGATGTTGCCATTGCATGGAACAGAACACCCATGCCTGACCAGGCTTTGGTGGCATTTAGCATGGCTTCAGCAAACTGAGCTACAGACAGCGCCTCTAACTTTTGGGGACTAACATTCAATTTTTCTTGCCATAGCTGAGTGGTGAGCACATCAAACTCACTGGACCAATTGGTGGATAACATCTTGCCTAATTTCCTGGACAGATTGGCAGCTTTAGAGAGGTTATGAAAGGAATGCCAGTAACACATAGAGCTGTCAAAAGGCAGATATGGGAGATTAAGTGTACTATAGGTAGAGAAAAAGGCAGGAAAGGTATGTGCAGTTTCAGTCACTGGGAGTGGAATAGGCCAAGCCTTCACCAGACCCCATAGTTCTCTGGGTTCCGCTATCGCCTGCTGAAGGATCAGTAGCAGGATGAGCATCAGTGGCATCGGCATCTCGCACTTCCGGTTCTGGTCTTGCCACTCTCCGTGTCAGGCGTTCAGGCACCCAGATGGGATTGTTTCGGTCCTGTGGGAAAACACAAACAGAGCCTCGGTTCCAGATTAACACTGGATCCAGGCCTTTCCATGATCCTTCCAATACATCCTTCCACATAACTGCGGGCATGTCTTTAGGCCTGGAACGGCGATTATGCCGCTCTGCTGCACTGTGGCCATCTTTGTCCAATGTCAAAAAATTTAAAATGAACAATATGATGTTAAGTTTGTCTCTGGGGGATCTGAAGTCTGCCCCTATTCCCCCTTTTTGTTTATAGAGAGCATTTTTAAGGGTCAGGTTGGCGCGCTCTATCACGCCTTGCCCTTGAGGGTTATAGGGAATGCCTGTGGTGTGGGTGATATCCATTGTTTTTAAAAAGCTGAGGAGCGATTGGGATGTATATGCTGGCCCATTGTCAGTTTTTAAATGTTTGGGCTTTCCCCAGGCCGAAAATGCCTGGAGGCAGTGAGATATGACATCTCTAGATTTTTCTCCTGTATGGCAAGAGGCAAAAATGATGCCTGAGCAGGTGTCTACAGACACATGGACATATTTCATCTTACCGAATTCTGGAATATGGGTAACATCCATTTGCCAAATGTGATTGGGGAGTAGCCCCTTTGGATTAACTCCTTCTGAGATGGAGGGTAGGAGTGTGACACACCATTTGCAACTGACTACTATGGCTCTTGCTTGGTCTCTAGTAATATTATATTTTAGGCGAAGGGTATGTGCATTGACATGGAATTGTTTGTGAAATTGAGCAGCTTGTTCTACAGGGTCAAATAGAGCTAAGATGTTAAACTCACGGGTCAGGGCATCGGCACGTCTGTTTCCCTCAGCAATGGGTCCTGGGAGGGAAGTGTGGGCTCTTACATGTCCAATAAAGAAAGGTTCTGATCGAGTCCATATTAGTTGTTGTAGCTTTCTAAAAATGTTGGCAACGGGGGAAGACTGGCTAATATAACTTACATTCTCTAAGATGGACACAGCAGTCACTACATACTGACTATCTGCTAAAAGGTTAAAAGGTTCCTGTGAGAAAAGCGTAAAGGCTTGTGCTACAGCCAACAGCTCTGTTTGTTGGGCTGAAGTGGTTGGAAAACTGAATGTCCAAGATTGGTCACCAGTGACCACAGTCCCAATGCCATTCTTTGACCCATCAGTGAACACCACCTTGGCTTTGGGTATGGGATTACATCTTGTGTTTTTAGGAAAGATGACGGGATTAGAGAGGCAGAACTGTAGCCAAGGGTGTTTTGGGTAGTGGTTGTCAAAGGAAGCATTGGTGATGGTGTAAGCAACAGCCCATGCATCACAGCATGCAGTAAGACATTCAATCTGCTCAGCAGTATAAGGCGTTATTATTATGTTTGGGGGAATCCCGAATGTTTTTATAGCTGTCCTGATTCCCTTGATGATCAAATCAGCTATACTCTGAGGATACCATCTTAATGTTTTTCCTGGAGAGTGGGCCAGATATACCCAGAGAATTGGCCCTTCCTGCCAAAGTACCCCTGTTGGGCTATTATTACTGGGTATCACTATAAGGAATAGCAGTTTGCCATAGTCTATTCTATCTACCTGGGCAAGCTGTAAGCGGGATTGGACTAGGCTCAAGGCTTCCTTGGCTTGCTTACTGAGAGAGCGCGGAGATGATAAATCAGAATCGCCCTTCAGTGTCTCATATAATGGACTGAGCTCTTCATCTGTAAGCTTTAGGAATGGCCTTACCCAATTTATATCTCCAAGTAGTTTTTGAAAATCATTAGGGGTTTTTAATTGATCTGTTGTTATGGTCATTTTTAATGGCCTAGCAATAGTATCTTCCAATTTAATTCCTAAATACTGTTTGGTGCAAGTTGCCTGTATTTTCTCTGGTGCTAGTTCCAGGCCCCATATCTTAAAGTGTGCTTGCAAGAAGCAGAGGGCTTCTTCTACTTTACTATTCTTTTCATGACATAAGAGAATATCATCCATATAATGATAGATAATTACATCAGGGAACTTTTTTCTAACTTCTGCCAGGGCCTCACGCACATACAACTGGCACATAGTAGGGCTATTTGCCATGCCTTGTGGCAACACTTTCCACTCATACCGCTCATCTGGGCAATCATGGTTGATGGCTGGTACAGTGAAGGCAAACTTTTTACAGTCCTCAGAATGAAGAGGGATGGAAAAGAAACAATCTTTGATATCTATTACAATTGATTTCCAACCTTTTGGCAGGGCCATAGGCAATGGTAAACCTAATTGCACTGATCCCATGAGAATCATCTGATTATTTACAGCTCTTAAATCAGGCAGCAATCTCCATTTTCCTGACTTCTTTCTTATGACACATATGGGTGTATTAAATGGGGAAGTAGAACTTTGAAGATGCCCTGCGGCAATTTGCTCTTGCACTAATGTGTCATTGGTGTCCCTGCAAACTTTGAGGTACACATTTAAATCTTTATTTTACCAAGGCCTGATAGCCTCTTTACACCATTTATTTGCTTGCTCATAGGCCAACTGTTTTACTAGGGGCATTGCTGTGTCAACATCTCCAAATATACGGCCTGCAGTTTGCATTAACTTTGCCAAGAAGTCTGCATAAGGCTCATTTGGTCCTTGGAGTACTTTAGATAATTGACCCTGTAAATCACCAATGCCCTGGAGTGTTTTCCAGGCCTTGACAGCTGCTGTAGCTATTTGCATATACACATCAGGAGGGTAATTTATCTGATTATGCTGTATCTGATTAAGGTCCTGTGTCCATTAGCATCTCTAGGTTCCACTGATTGTTCCCTGCGGCAGCGTTGCGCTGGGCAGTGTCTTGAGAAAGCTCTGCCCACGCAGTTTTGAATAGCAGGTACTGACCTCCAGTAAGGCATGCTCTGGCTACATTAGCCCAATCATCTGGTGTTAGATTCTGAGTGGCTAATGACTCCACTATGGCCACAGTGAACGCTGCTTGCACTCCATAGGTGATGGCAGCTTCCTTTAGGCTTTTAACAAGCTTAAAATCTAGGGCTTGATGGTATCTTTGCTGGGTGTTTGGATCTTCTATTACTGGGAAGGCTGCATTCCCCTCCATGTTTAGCCATTCCCTCCATCTATTCTTGCCCAATTGTTCTTGGCACCCCTGGCCACCACAATATGAGTAACTCTGGTAAAGGGGTGGCTCTGCTCTATAGGTTGGAGAGCAAAATGGATAATTTGGGGCGGTTGGCACAATCTCTTCTACCTTACTGCTCTTATTGGGAAGAGGGGCTGAGCTAGTCTCTCCTTCCTCTCTGCTTATTCTCAGTCGGCTCAGTGAGGAGCACAATGTGGGCCGATGTCCTCTCTGAGCAGCCCTAGCCTCTAACTCTTCTCCTGATAATTCTTGGTCCTCTTCCTCATCAGAGGACCCCCCCTGTGTAGATCCACTTTCAGATGCTCTCGCAGAGGCTCTTTCCTCTTTCACTTCCTCAAGAATCTCCTCTCCCTCCCTTATGGCTTCTCTACAACTAGGTTTATTCTCCTTTAGGCAGCTCTTAACCAGCCCCCATATGGGGAGCGTCCCAGCCGGGAGCGGCTCCCTGCGATCTGCGCTGCGCAGATCCTCACCTAACTTTTCCCACACGGGGGTAGTGATTCTTCCTGCATCTAGGAACCACGGAGCATGCTTCTCCACCGTGTGGAGGAAAGCCCTTGCGGTTTTTGTTTTTAATGAGGTTCCGTTGGCCCTCAGGAGTGCTCTCAAAGGCTCTTCTACTCTAATTCGAGACTCTTCAGATCCCATGTTAGCGATTAAAGGATAAAAGGCTACTTCTAAGTTTATGGGTAAAGGGAACTCTTATCGCTAACCTGCATTCGTCGCTATACCGCGAACTTTCCTTGCTTCGTCGCTTTCCCGCGAACTTTCCTGGCTTCGTCGCTTTCCCGCGAACTTTCCTGGCTTCGTCGCTATCCCGCGAACTTTCACTGGCGCCCTAACTTTTCATAACATTTTTGACAAAACAAAACAGTACAACAAATAACACTATGACGGACAGACAAAACAGAAATCCCCACCACAGCCGCTTGCTATCTCCTTTCCTACTCCTACATTTGCTTTGCTCGTTGGTCCACTCACCCTTCTCATCTGAGGCGCCTTCCCGAGCAATCCTTCCGAACGGGGTCCACAGGTACTGCTTCAGGGTAAGAAGCTCTATGGCGTCCGCGTCCGGCAGATTCTCCTCTGGGTGGTTGGAGAAAAAAACTCCCGGGTTTCGGCACCAGATACCGCGTTCACCCCTTGTGGCGGTGACGACAGCGATACGTACACAGACCTGGTTCACTTCAGTTGTTTATTGTTGCTCGGAAGGCCGGGAGAAGGTGAGTGAGAAGAAACAACAGCCGGGGGGAGCGAATGAGAGGAAGTATGAGAGGAGAGAGAGACAGAGATTGAGAGAGAATAAGTGAGAGACTGAGAGAGTGAGTGAGTGAGAGAGTGCTTCTCTTTCCTGCTTATGCCTTATATAAAGGAAGCTGGCCTATGGTGATCAAGATCATGCAAGCCTATAAGGAGCAACTTCCTTATGCTAATGCCACCAAACCAGGCAGGGTGGTGCCCAGGAAGCGTGCGCCACCTTAGGGCATTGGTCAACTAGAGTGGAAGGGCGGTGTTCAGCCACAGTGGGACTCAGCCTCGGCCATAGGCCGGCCCCTACATCTCCCCCTTTTTTGTTTTTTAACACAATGAGGCTCGGGGACCATGCCTGTCTTAGGTTGTCAGGGAGGTGCAGCATCCTTACCCGTCATAAGGCAACAGACAGCTAAGGTCTGTGCCCTGTCTTAGGTTGGTATGCGTACCTCCTGATCTTACCCGTCTTTGACTACTGGTCCAACATATTGTGCTACACCCTAGGGGAGATGCCTTCTTCTATAGCTGCCATGGCCTGCACCAGAGCCATCGCCCGCACTTTCCGATGTTGCCATTGCATGGAACAGAACACCCATGCCTGACCAGGCTTTGGTGGCATTTAGCATGGCTTCAGCAAACTGAGCTACAGACAGCGCCTCTAACTTTTGGGGACTAACATTCAATTTTTCTTGCCATAGCTGAGTGGTGAGCACATCAAACTCACTGGACCAATTGGTGGATAACATCTTGCCTAATTTCCTGGACAGATTGGCAGCTTTAGAGAGGTTATGAAAGGAATGCCAGTAACACATAGAGCTGTCAAAAGGCAGATATGGGAGATTAAGTGTACTATAGGTAGAGAAAAAGGCAGGAAAGGTATGTGCAGTTTCAGTCACTGGGAGTGGAATAGGCCAAGCCTTCACCAGACCCCATAGTTCTCTGGGTTCCGCTATCGCCTGCTGAAGGATCAGTAGCAGGATGAGCATCAGTGGCATCGGCATCTCGCACTTCCGGTTCTGGTCTTGCCACTCTCCGTGTCAGGCGTTCAGGCACCCAGATGGGATTGTTTCGGTCCTGTGGGAAAACACAAACAGAGCCTCGGTTCCAGATTAACACTGGATCCAGGCCTTTCCATGATCCTTCCAATACATCCTTCCACATAACTGCGGGCATGTCTTTAGGCCTGGAACGGCGATTATGCCGCTCTGCTGCACTGTGGCCATCTTTGTCCAATGTCAAAAAATTTAAAATGAACAATATGATGTTAAGTTTGTCTCTGGGGGATCTGAAGTCTGCCCCTATTCCCCCTTTTTGTTTATAGAGAGCATTTTTAAGGGTCAGGTTGGCGCGCTCTATCACGCCTTGCCCTTGAGGGTTATAGGGAATGCCTGTGGTGTGGGTGATATCCATTGTTTTTAAAAAGCTGAGGAGCGATTGGGATGTATATGCTGGCCCATTGTCAGTTTTTAAATGTTTGGGCTTTCCCCAGGCCGAAAATGCCTGGAGGCAGTGAGATATGACATCTCTAGATTTTTCTCCTGTATGGCAAGAGGCAAAAATGATGCCTGAGCAGGTGTCTACAGACACATGGACATATTTCATCTTACCGAATTCTGGAATATGGGTAACATCCATTTGCCAAATGTGATTGGGGAGTAGCCCCTTTGGATTAACTCCTTCTGAGATGGAGGGTAGGAGTGTGACACACCATTTGCAACTGACTACTATGGCTCTTGCTTGGTCTCTAGTAATATTATATTTTAGGCGAAGGGTATGTGCATTGACATGGAATTGTTTGTGAAATTGAGCAGCTTGTTCTACAGGGTCAAATAGAGCTAAGATGTTAAACTCACGGGTCAGGGCATCGGCACGTCTGTTTCCCTCAGCAATGGGTCCTGGGAGGGAAGTGTGGGCTCTTACATGTCCAATAAAGAAAGGTTCTGATCGAGTCCATATTAGTTGTTGTAGCTTTCTAAAAATGTTGGCAACGGGGGAAGACTGGCTAATATAACTTACATTCTCTAAGATGGACACAGCAGTCACTACATACTGACTATCTGCTAAAAGGTTAAAAGGTTCCTGTGAGAAAAGCGTAAAGGCTTGTGCTACAGCCAACAGCTCTGTTTGTTGGGCTGAAGTGGTTGGAAAACTGAATGTCCAAGATTGGTCACCAGTGACCACAGTCCCAATGCCATTCTTTGACCCATCAGTGAACACCACCTTGGCTTTGGGTATGGGATTACATCTTGTGTTTTTAGGAAAGATGACGGGATTAGAGAGGCAGAACTGTAGCCAAGGGTGTTTTGGGTAGTGGTTGTCAAAGGAAGCATTGGTGATGGTGTAAGCAACAGCCCATGCATCACAGCATGCAGTAAGACATTCAATCTGCTCAGCAGTATAAGGCGTTATTATTATGTTTGGGGGAATCCCGAATGTTTTTATAGCTGTCCTGATTCCCTTGATGATCAAATCAGCTATACTCTGAGGATACCATCTTAATGTTTTTCCTGGAGAGTGGGCCAGATATACCCAGAGAATTGGCCCTTCCTGCCAAAGTACCCCTGTTGGGCTATTATTACTGGGTATCACTATAAGGAATAGCAGTTTGCCATAGTCTATTCTATCTACCTGGGCAAGCTGTAAGCGGGATTGGACTAGGCTCAAGGCTTCCTTGGCTTGCTTACTGAGAGAGCGCGGAGATGATAAATCAGAATCGCCCTTCAGTGTCTCATATAATGGACTGAGCTCTTCATCTGTAAGCTTTAGGAATGGCCTTACCCAATTTATATCTCCAAGTAGTTTTTGAAAATCATTAGGGGTTTTTAATTGATCTGTTGTTATGGTCATTTTTAATGGCCTAGCAATAGTATCTTCCAATTTAATTCCTAAATACTGTTTGGTGCAAGTTGCCTGTATTTTCTCTGGTGCTAGTTCCAGGCCCCATATCTTAAAGTGTGCTTGCAAGAAGCAGAGGGCTTCTTCTACTTTACTATTCTTTTCATGACATAAGAGAATATCATCCATATAATGATAGATAATTACATCAGGGAACTTTTTTCTAACTTCTGCCAGGGCCTCACGCACATACAACTGGCACATAGTAGGGCTATTTGCCATGCCTTGTGGCAACACTTTCCACTCATACCGCTCATCTGGGCAATCATGGTTGATGGCTGGTACAGTGAAGGCAAACTTTTTACAGTCCTCAGAATGAAGAGGGATGGAAAAGAAACAATCTTTGATATCTATTACAATTGATTTCCAACCTTTTGGCAGGGCCATAGGCAATGGTAAACCTAATTGCACTGATCCCATGAGAATCATCTGATTATTTACAGCTCTTAAATCAGGCAGCAATCTCCATTTTCCTGACTTCTTTCTTATGACACATATGGGTGTATTAAATGGGGAAGTAGAACTTTGAAGATGCCCTGCGGCAATTTGCTCTTGCACTAATGTGTCATTGGTGTCCCTGCAAACTTTGAGGTACACATTTAAATCTTTATTTTACCAAGGCCTGATAGCCTCTTTACACCATTTATTTGCTTGCTCATAGGCCAACTGTTTTACTAGGGGCATTGCTGTGTCAACATCTCCAAATATACGGCCTGCAGTTTGCATTAACTTTGCCAAGAAGTCTGCATAAGGCTCATTTGGTCCTTGGAGTACTTTAGATAATTGACCCTGTAAATCACCAATGCCCTGGAGTGTTTTCCAGGCCTTGACAGCTGCTGTAGCTATTTGCATATACACATCAGGAGGGTAATTTATCTGATTATGCTGTATCTGATTAAGGTCCTGTGTCCATTAGCATCTCTAGGTTCCACTGATTGTTCCCTGCGGCAGCGTTGCGCCGGGCAGTGTCTTGAGAAAGCTCTGCCCACGCAGTTTTGAATAGCAGGTACTGACCTCCAGTAAGGCATGCTCTGGCTACATTAGCCCAATCATCTGGTGTTAGATTCTGAGTGGCTAATGACTCCACTATGGCCACAGTGAACGCTGCTTGCACTCCATAGGTGATGGCAGCTTCCTTTAGGCTTTTAACAAGCTTAAAATCTAGGGCTTGATGGTATCTTTGCTGGGTGTTTGGATCTTCTATTACTGGGAAGGCTGCATTCCCCTCCATGTTTAGCCATTCCCTCCATCTATTCTTGCCCAATTGTTCTTGGCACCCCTGGCCACCACAATATGAGTAACTCTGGTAAAGGGGTGGCTCTGCTCTATAGGTTGGAGAGCAAAATGGATAATTTGGGGCGGTTGGCACAATCTCTTCTACCTTACTGCTCTTATTGGGGAGAGGGGCTGAGCTAGTCTCTCCTTCCTCTCTGCTTATTCTCAGTCGGCTCAGTGAAGAGCACAATGTGGGCGGATGTCCTCTCTGAGCAGCCCTAGCCTCTAACTCTTCTCCTGATAATTCTTGGTCCTCTTCCTCATCAGAGGACCCCCCCCTGTGTAGATCCACTTTCAGATGCTCTCGCAGAGGCTCTTTCCTCTTTCACTTCCTCAAGAATCTCCTCTCCCTCCCTTATGGCTTCTCTACAACTAGGTTTATTCTCCTTTAGGCAGCTCTTAACCAGCCCCCATATGGGGAGCGTCCCAGCCGGGAGCGGCTCCCTGCGATCTGCGCTGCGCAGATCCTCACCTAACTTTTCCCACACGGGGGTAGTGATTCTTCCTGCATCTAGGAACCACGGAGCATGCTTCTCCACCGTGTGGAGGAAAGCCCTTGCGGTTTTTGTTTTTAATGAGGTTCCGTTGGCCCTCAGGAGTGCTCTCAAAGGCTCTTCTACTCTAATTCGAGACTCTTCAGATCCCATGTTAGCGATTAAAGGATAAAAGGCTACTTCTAAGTTTATGGGTAAAGGGAACTCTTATCGCTAACCTGCATTCGTCGCTATACCGCGAACTTTCCTTGCTTCGTCGCTTTCCCGCGAACTTTCCTGGCTTCGTCGCTTTCCCGCGAACTTTCCTGGCTTCGTCGCTATCCCGCGAACTTTCACTGGCGCCCTAACTTTTCATAACATTTTTGACAAAACAAAACAGTACAACAAATAACACTATGACGGACAGACAAAACAGAAATCCCCACCACAGCCGCTTGCTATCTCCTTTCCTACTCCTACATTTGCTTTGCTCGTTGGTCCACTCACCCTTCTCATCTGAGGCGCCTTCCCGAGCAATCCTTCCGAACGGGGTCCACAGGTACTGCTTCAGGGTAAGAAGCTCTATGGCGTCCGCGTCCGGCAGATTCTCCTCTGGGTGGTTGGAGAAAAAAACTCCCGGGTTTCGGCACCAGATACCGCGTTCACCCCTTGTGGCGGTGACGACAGCGATACGTACACAGACCTGGTTCACTTCAGTTGTTTATTGTTGCTCGGAAGGCCGGGAGAAGGTGAGTGAGAAGAAACAACAGCCGGGGGGAGCGAATGAGAGGAAGTATGAGAGGAGAGAGAGACAGAGATTGAGAGAGAATAAGTGAGAGACTGAGAGAGTGAGTGAGTGAGAGAGTGCTTCTCTTTCCTGCTTATGCCTTATATAAAGGAAGCTGGCCTATGGTGATCAAGATCATGCAAGCCTATAAGGAGCAACTTCCTTATGCTAATGCCACCAAACCAGGCAGGGTGGTGCCCAGGAAGCGTGCGCCACCTTAGGGCATTGGTCAACTAGAGTGGAAGGGCGGTGTTCAGCCACAGTGGGACTCAGCCTCGGCCATAGGCCGGCCCCTACACCAGAAACCTAACCTGATTGAAAAATGGGCACAGGATATGAACAGACACTTCTCCAAAGAAGAAATTTGTATGGCCAACAGGCACATGAAGAGATGCTCCACATCACTAACTGTCAGGGAAATCCAAATTAAAACCACCATGAGATATCGCCTCACGCCAGTTAGGATGAGCGCTCTACAAAAGACAAGCAACAACAAATGCTGGCGAGGATGCAAAGAAAGGGGAACCCTCCTACCCTATTTGTGGTATTGTAAATTGGCCCAACCATTGTGGAAAGCAATATGCAGGTTCCTCAAAAAACTCAAAATAGAAATAACATTTGACCCAGGAATTTCACTCCTAGGAATTTACCCTAAGAATGTAGGATCCCTATTTCAAAAAGACATAAGCACCCTTATGTTTATCACAGCAAAATTTACAATAGCCAAGAAATGGAAGCATCCTAAGTGTCCATCAGTAGAAGAATGGATAAAGAAGAGGTGGTGCATATACAGAATGGAAAATTGTTCAGCCATAAGAAGAAAAGAGATCTTACCATATGCAACAATGTGAATGGATCTAGAGGATATTATGCTCAGTGGAATAAGCCAGGTGTAGAAAGACAAATACAAAATGATTTCACTCATTTGTGGAGTATGGAAGCAAAGCAAAACAGAAGGAACAAAATAGCAGTGGACTCACAGACATCGAGAAGGACTAATGGTGACCAAAGGGGAGTGGTTGGGGAAGGTGGATGGGAAGGGAGTAGGGGAATAAGGGGCACTATAATTTGCAATCACAATATAGGTACGTTATGGGGATGGTGCCGCATGGAGAAGGCAATTAATGAAATGACTCTCATCTTACTATGCTGATGGACTGTGACTACAATAAAGGGGGTGAGGACTTGACAATATGTGAAAATACTGAAACCACAGTGTTTTTATGTGAAACCATTATAAGATTGTACATCAATGACAGTTTAATTAAAAAAGGTAATGCTGGCCTTATAGAATGAGTTAGGAAGTGTTATCTCTGCTTCTGGTTTTCTGGAAGAGATTGTAGGAAGTTCGTATTATTTCTTCTTTAAATTTTTAGTAGAAATCATCTAGACCTTGTACTTTCTGTTTTGGAAGGTTATTAATTGTTGATACAATTTATTTAATTAGATATAAGCCTTGTCAGATTTCCTTTTTCTTCTTGTGTGTTTTGGTAGATGGTGTGTTCCAGGGAAGTGTTTCATTTCATCTAAGTCATGAAATTTGTAGTCTGCTGCTCATGATATAACATAACTCTCCTTTCAATGTCCATGTGATCAGTTGTGATGGCTCATATTTCATTTCTGATACTAGTAGTGTCTGTCTTCTCTCTTCTTTTCTTGGTTAGCCTGGCTGGCTAATATTTTATATGTTTATTGATTTTTTTTCAAAGAACCATCTTTGGTTTCATTGATTTTTCTATTAATTTCCAGTTTTCAGTTTCACTGAGTTCTGCCCTAATTTTCAAAAAACTTTTAATTCTCTTTGAGACCTAATCTTATACCCATGTGTTATTTAGAATTGTGTTGTTTAATATTCAAATAATTTGGGATTTCCTAGTTGTCTTTCTGTTTAGTTCCATTGCAGTCTAAGAAAATACATTGTATGTATGATTTTCATTTCTTTATCTTTGTTAAGGTATGTTTTATGGCCCAGCATGTTGTCTGTCTTGGTGAATATTCCATGTGCCTTGAGAAGGTTGTATATTCTGCTGTGGTAGAATGAAGCATTCTAGAAACTGTCAATTAGATCTAGTTAATTAATGGTTCTATTAAGTTCAATATTATCCTTATGGATTTTCTGTATTCTGGATCTTTTGTCTGTCACTGCAGTTCTATCAGTTTTTGCCTCATGTATTTTGATACTTTGTTTTTAGGAACATATGTATTAAGGATTGTTGTGTCTTAGAGCACTGGCACCTTTATTATTATGTAATGTCCCTTTTTATCCCTGAAACTTTTCCTTACCCTCAAATCTGCCCTATCTGAAATTCATACAGTTTTCTTTTGATTAGTATTGGCATGGTCTATCATTCTCCATCACTTTACTTTTAATATAGCTGCATCTTTATATTTAATGTGGGCTTCTTGTAGACAACATATAGTTGGATCTTGTTTTCTTTAATGCACTTTGATTTTTTTAAATTTTTAATTGGTGTTTTTAAACCATTTACAGTTGAAGTCTTTATTGATATAACATTAACATCTACATTATTTGGAACCATTTTCTAGTCATTATCATTATCATTATTTTCCTTGTTCTGTTTTCTTTGGTTTTAATTGTATATTTTATATGATTTCATTGTTTCTTGCCTCTTATCACATTAATTATACTCCTTGAAAAAAATTTTAAGTAGTTGTCCTAGTGTTTGCAATACACATTTACAACTAACTTTCATCCACTTTCAAATAACACTGTACTGCTTTATGGGGAATTGAAAATACCCTATAATAACAAAATAATGCCAATTCCTCTCTCCCATGCCTTATAACATTGCTATCATACATTTAACTTATTCATAAGTGAAAATCATCCAATGTATTGTTGACAGTATTACTTTGAGTAATCTTCTCTGTCAAGTCATTTAAGAATAGTAAATACAAGACAATTTAACCTTAATTTGTGCATTCTTTAACACTCTTCCTCTTTTAATGTAGCTCCAAATTTCTGACCTATAAAGTTTTCCTTGTCCCTGAAGAACTTCTCTTTAATATATTTTATAAGACAGGTCTACTGATGATGCATTCTCTCAATTTTTATTTGTGTGAGAAAGAATTCTTCACTGTTAAAGGATAATTTCACTGGGTGTAGAGTTTCAGTTGGGTGGGTTTTTTCTTTCAGCACTTTAAACATTTCAGTCTACTGTCTTCTTGCTTTCGTGGTGTCTGGTAAGAATTCTGTAATTCTTTCCCTTGGTCTTATAAAAGTGAGGTGTTTTATCCCTGTGGCTTCTTTCAAGATTATCTCTGTCTTTGATTTTCTGCAGTTTGAATATGATATGTGTAGGTGTTGATTTTTTATGATTTGTGCAGGTTAGTATTCACTTATCTTAATGGATCTGTTGTTTCGTACCTGGTAATAACTTTGGACTCTTCTTAGCCATTTTTTCTTCAAATAGTTATTACATTCCCTTCTCTCTTTCCTTTCCTTCTGGTATTTCTATTACATGTTATGTTGTACCTTTTGTAGAATCTTGGACTTTCTGTTCTCCTTCTCTTTTCAGTCTTTTGTCCTTGGACTTTCTGTTCTGCTTTTTTTTCAGTCTTTTTTTCTTTGCTTTTCAGTTTGGGAAGTTTCCACTGACATATCTTCAAACTCACTATTTATCTATCAGCTGTGTTCAGTTTAAAGGTGAGCCCATCAAAGACATTCTCTATTTCTGTCATAGTGTATTTTTTTAATTTCTAAGATTTTCTTTTGATGGTTTCTCAGAATTTCCATGTTTTTGTTTATACTACCCATCTGTTCTTGCATGTTGTCCACTTTTTTCATTAGAGCTTTTAGCATATTAAGTATGGTTAGTTTACATTCCCGGTCTTATCATTCTGAAATATGGGCTATATCCAGGTCTGGTTCTGAGGCTTGCTCAGTCTCTTCAGACTGTGTTTTTCTGCTCTTCATCATGCTTTCTAATTGTTTGTTGAAAGATGAATATGGTCTATTTGATAAAAATAACTGAGGTAAGTAGGCCTTTAGTGTGAGGTTTTTATCTGTCAAAGGTTTAAGCTGTTTTTACTATTTGGTGTAGCTATAAGCATCGGAGGCTAAAATCTCCTCTATTGTAATTGTTTTTCTCTCTTTTGTCTTGAATTTTCCTAGAGAGCTCTGTTTAAATAGGGTCTGAACTTTATAGTTCTTTTCAGAAGCCATCCCCTGTTATTACACAGGAGTCAGACTGATGTGATGGGAAGGTGGGGGTGTGGGGAATGTTCTACAGTCATATGATTATTTAACAGTCTTTCAATGAGTTTATTCTTCTGGGATGTTACCCTCACAAGTGCTTCAGGCTAGAGTTTGGTGTTTCCCTTACCACAAATTTTTTAGGCTCTGGTAAAACTCATACTGGTTAGGCTCTGGTAAAGTAGTTTCTCTTGAGGGAAAGGCTTTGTTAAGGAGAATAGAACACTCTGGGTATATTTCAAAATGGTTACTTTCTCCCTTCCTTTACTGGAAGCATGAGAGGATTTTTCTCTGATTGCCACCCTAAGAAAACAGTGGGGTCCCAGTGGTAAACACATGTAAGTGTGGGGGTTTCCTTAAGGCTGGACCTCTAGAATCTTTTAATCTCACAAATTAACCCACACTCACTCTCCAACAACTAGCCAATTACTCTTTAAGTGTTTCTATCCCACATTGGCTTCAGTGCAATTTCTCCTTCCACTAAATTGTGATTCTTCATATCCACTTGTCTGCCTTTCCAGTTTTTGTGGAAGTGGCTTGCCCTGTGAACTCAATTTTCTGATGTATCTAAGAAGAGTTGTTCATTTTCAGTTTCTAGTGTTTTTCCTGTTGTGAAGACAGGAATGGTGACTTCCAAGTTCTTTACATGTCATATCAGAAAACAGAAGTCAATTTAATTTTCATGATTTCTTAAGTTATCACATTTTAAGTATTTTCCCTGCCTAACATGTTTAAAGTGAAATTTAAAATTTTCCAAGTGTGTGCATTTTGCATTCTATTTTAGTTTTTATTTTAATTAAATTGTGGTCAGGGAATTTGTCCTCTAATTTTCTTATTTTTAAAACTTTTGAATTTTCTTGATAGCAGTTTATACAATTAATTTTATAACTTTTATGTAGACATTTAAATATAACTTTTAACGATATGCTGTGTGTTCAATATTGTTAATTAATTATATTATTAAAATATTTAATGTTCTTCTTTATTCAACAAATACTTGTTGAAAATCAATATGATTCAGGCACTGTTTTAGTTACCTGTGAAACAATGATAGGCAAAATAAAATCCTTGTTCTTGTGAGACTCACAATCTAGAGGTAAGATGCAGACAAGCAGATTGACAACTACAATACTATGTAAAAAGTGCTATAATTGAGAGTCATACAGAGTTCTATGTAAGAATGTAGGTAGGGCACATGTAATACAGACTGGGGAGTCCTTGAAGGCTTTCTTGGAAGAAATTATGACCAAAGTTAAGACTTAAATGAGGGATAGGAGATAACTAGGAGAGGAGAATTTTTTAAATGTTCCAAACATGTTTGAAGAACTGGTGATGACTGTTAGCAGTGCTCTTTTAGGAACTTAAAGAAGTTCATTGTGGATGGATTATGCAATGTGATTGGAAGGTAGATGGCAGGGTGGCAAAATGAGATTAGAGAGTATCCAAATTATGTGAAGCTTTTTGTTTATGTTAAGTAGCTTGGAATTTATCCTAAGGGAAGTGAGGAACCACTGAAGAAATTTAAGCAGGTGACTGACATAGTACAAATTGAATTTTAAAAAATTCTCTACCTTCAAAATGGAGAATGAATTGAAATAAAGAAACATAGTAGTGTATTTAACCTTCTATTATTACAACCTCTGATGTCTATTTTTAATTAAATTTGAATTATCCAAGTAATATATGAATCCATTCACCTAAAAACAGTAATTAGGACCTAAACCTCATACTGTATACAAAAATTAATCCAAAATAGATCAGAAACCTAATGTATAGTGTTAGACTATAAAAGTTTCAGAAGTTAACATAGGATAAAGTCTTTGGGACCTAGAGATAAAGGCAGCATTGTTAGACATGAGACCAACAGGACAGTCCATATAATCAAAATTTGATAAATTGGACCTCATCAAAATTAAAAACATTTGCATTGTGAAAATAATTTTAAGAGGATGAAAAGGCAAGGTGAAGATTTGGAGAAAATATTTGCAAGTCATGTATTTGACAAAGAACTTGTAAGTAAAATATAGAAAGGTTCTCAAAACTCAACAACAAAAACAATCAAATAATCCTATTAGAAAGTAGTCAAAAAACATGAATGCATTTCACCAAACAGGATGAATTATATACAGATGGCAAGTAAGCACATGAAAAGAGATTTAACATCATTATCCTTTAGGGAGACACAACTTAAAACCACAATGTTTTAATTATGTTTTAGAATAGTTCAGATGAAAAATAGTGATAATACCAGATGTTGGTGAGGATACACAAACTAGGTGTCTAATACATTCCTGGTAGAAATGCCAAATAGTGAAGGCACTGTGGTAAACATTGCTGCAGTTTCTTGTAAAACTAAACATGCAATTACCATAAAATGAAGCACTTACACACCTGGACATTTATCCAGAAAAATTAAAACCTATATTCATATAAAAATGAGCAGGAGTGTTAATGGCACTTAATTAATAATACAAAAATACTGGCAGCAACTCAAATGCTGTTCAGCAGGCAAATGGTTGAGCAAACTTTGTTAATATCCATGCCATGGAATACTATTCAGCCTTGGTAATTAATGACCTATTGATATATGCCACAACCTAGATGAACTTCAAGGGTATTGTGCTTAATGAAAAAATTCAATCCCCCAAATTACATACTTCATGGTTCCATTTAGATAAAATTACAAAATGACAAAATTTAGAATTATGAAGAAAAGATTAGTGGTTGTCAGGGGACAGGGATGAGGGTGGGTGTAGTTGGGGGTGAATGAAAATAAAAGAGCACAAGGGAGAGTTCCTTTATGGTAATGGAACAGCTCTGTATCTTAACGGTGGTGTTGCTTACACAAAGCTAAACATTGGATAAAATTGCATCGAACCAACACACAAACACAGACACAGATGCAGATTTTAAAACTGAAAACTGAATGAAGTCTACGGTATACTTAATAGTAATGTCTCAATGTCAAATTCCTGGTTCTGATATTGTCCTACATTTTATTAAGATGCTATCATTGGAAGCCTGAAGAAGGGTCACAGGATTTTGGACTATTTTTGCAGTTTCCTATTTGAAAATAAAGTTTTTAAAAAGAATTAGGACATCACATATAAATCTAAAATCCCTTTTGGTTACTACCCCTGATTTCATTCACTTCTCCCAGATCCCAGATCTCACTACATCTATGAATTTAGTATGTATCCTTCCATAATTATTTTACATTTTATGCACACATATATGTACTTATTAAAGTATATGTGAATGTATAGTATTATTTATGTGTGCTTCTTTCTACATAAATATTATCATATGGTATATGTCATTCTGTAACTTACTTTTTTCATTCAAAGTTTTATTTATAAGATATATTCATATTGATGCATAACAGCTTTAATTAGTTTAATATGACGGCTTTATGGAATTCTACTGAATACGCAGTTTTTAATTTCACTATCTATTATTGGATATTCAGGTGGTTTTTGAATTTTTGCAGGGTTGTAGAAGATATTCTTGTACATGTCTCCTGATACCTGTGTATTTTTCTCCAGAAAGGAAATGGAATTAGTGTGTCATTTATTAACATTTTCAGTTTTACCAGCACTGCCAGAGTGTACTCCAAAATTGCTTCAGCAATTTATACTCCCACGATTTCCCTACACTTTTGCTAAAATTAGCCCTTATATTCCAGTTGTAACCTATATGAAATCAGTCCACCTCATGGCAGTCTTAGCATGGTGTCATGTCCAAATAAACACTTGTCTAAAATCCAAAAAGAAGTTTAAAGGATTTACATTTTATTTTCCCTCTCAATATGCCATTCACAACACACAAAGTATATTTTAAAAATAAATTTTTTATTTACTCATTCAAGGACCCATGTACTCCTTGAAACTCCCATTCATTATGTCAAGTACGTATTCCTATCTCTTTCTACCACATGCAAAATTCCCTAACACACCATATCTAGTCGCAGTTAATTTTTATTATTTTACTTATTGTCTGCCCTTTCCAATGCAAATCCATCTTGGCTTGATTCATTTCTCTCTCTTAACAATTATTGTGACCTTTGGATACATCAGAGACCCCGTTCTAATATTAACTTATTTTATGACTGAGGAACTCATAAGACTCGGGGCTGGTACAAGGACTATCATGAAGCACTGCTACTGAGAGCCACTAACAGCTGTTTGAAGGTGTGGCTGAAAGCAGCCATCAGGAACAATAGACAAAAGCTTCTGTGGATGGGAGTCACCTCTGAGGGCAGCAGTTAAACGTTCAGTCTTGGGAGACCTTATTATTTTAAGATACCTGGCTTGTCTTCCAAAAACTATCTTTGTCTTCAGAAGAGACTGCTGTCATCTCAATAGACTTCCAATTGAGCATATAAAATAATTTTGCCTTGAGTAAATTTTTAACCTCGTTGAGCGTCAATTTCCCCATCTGAACATAAGAATACTTGCCTGTTAGATTTGTTGTGAAACTTAACTGAGACCAAATACATAATTAGCTTTATATAATGCTTGATACATGGTATGTAAGAATGATTGTTAATATTATTATTCTCCCCATCAAATTTAGTAAGGCTAAAGGCTCTGAAACCCTGGGTAAGAACTTGACCCAGATTCCTTGAATTGCAACCCGGCCTTCAGATTCCTCATCAGGAGGGTAGGACCAGGAATAAGAGCAATCCATTTGGCACAAGTCCAAACTTCATGACTGCACAAACACTGTAACTGTTCTGTATTCAGACATATCTGAAAGGATTTCTCCAGCATAAATTTCTAAATGTGCTGCTTGCTTTGTAATTCAATCTAGCACAGCAGCAGCAGTGCTATCATTATTTACATTTCTGCCTTTCCGTCTTAGATCCAACATATTTGTAGCAATATGAATTGGCCTGTAACAAAATTCTCGTCTCTTAAAAAAAGCATTTCATGTTACTTTTTCTTATACCCGTAAGCAAACAAATATTAACAATCTTTTGTAGTGATTTGTTCTGGAACATTTGGTAAAGAATAGTTTACAGAAATAAACTGATTCAGACACTATAGGTAGTTTGACATTAAGTTAGTCCTATTGTTTTTATTTTTAGAAATTAATTCAGTAGAGGAGAGCCACATCAGTAACATATTACTTTTCTAATATTGTTATCACAATTTAAAAAATTATAATGAACAAAAGAAAATATAAAGACCTTATGAACAATTGGAAAACTTCTCACTCTCAACCAACTTAACTCTTCTCCAGAATTTCAGTATCTCCAATAGTAACTTGGAAAGCTATTAACCCTCAATTTATAATTGTAAAGGAGAGAACAGCATTTTTATTTATGTATTTGTCAAGTCTTCAGATGGTTCTTATACTAATCAACTACTGTTCACTCTCTGCTTTACCGTAGTTGTGTTTGGAGTCTTACATTCTCTAACACTAATAAATAACTGCACACCTGCATTAGTCTTTCTTTACTAGGGTACCCTCAAATTCTTGAAAGACTAACCTGGTTGGTCTAGAATGGACTGCTGCATGACCCCAATAAA
This sequence comes from Manis pentadactyla, assembly GCF_030020395.1. Lineage (NCBI taxonomy): Eukaryota > Metazoa > Chordata > Mammalia > Pholidota > Manidae > Manis > Manis pentadactyla. Next base: position 27,752,250 of record NC_080039.1, read on the forward strand.
TGAACTCTTTCAGAATCTGTTCCTAAGTCTAGACTATAAGCATGGGAAGAATAGCTTTTGAAAGATGAATAATTGAATGGTCAGGATTGTTCTATGTAGGAAGGCTACTGGAAGTGTTTATACATAAGGTTTCCAAGTACTATGTTTCTGTATTTATGCCTATACTTCCATTAATTCCTTCTTTAACTCCTTAATTGTCTCCTCTTGGCTCCAAACTCTGGATTTAGGACCATATATATCTCAAAGCAATCTTTCAGTGCACAAATGCCCTTAGTATTACATCCTTTCTGTAGAAGAGTAGAATTTTTCTTTAAAGGGGAATCACAGGGCCTCACACTTAGTGATTCCTATTTCAAAATTAGTTTTCTTTCCATAGATGCCTAAGTTGCTTCAGCACATAATCACAGCATCTTGTTCTGGAAAGGGGAAAAGAACTTCATCTAATTTTCAACTCATTGCAGGATTCAGTACTACAAATGAATGACAGTTTATAAATCATTTCTGATTGAGTGTTTAAACCTTATAAGTAGTACTTAAACGAGTTGTTAGGAAAGTATTTCTTAGAATGAGGTAATACTCACCTCCCTAAAATTTGCTTTGAGCAGATTCATGGTTACAAATAAGAAGCAATTTTTCCCTATTTTCATTTAACATGTTATCTTACCAAGTTATCTCTAGATGGATCAAATGTAGCATGTTTTAACAGGAAGTATTTCTCTGTTAATCCATACTCCAAACTATTGCCCAACTCTGTCAACCTACCAGCCATGATGCAGCATCCCAAACATGAGTGCCAAAACTAGGAGTGCATTCTGTTATTATATTAATATTAATTTTACAGTATGGTGGCAGGAAGTGCACTTTTGGTTCACTGACTATAGATATTATACTACGAAGAAATGACTGCCTGGAAGTCAGCCAGGTCCCTGGTGAAAAGGCCAACCCTAAGGACGACAAAGATAATGGAAGAAGGGAAACTATGCCACATGACCAAAAACATTACTGCGACACTCCAGAGCAGAGCTTCTCAACTCTCTGTGGTGAAGGTCCTTTTTATTTTTAATTACAATGTCATAGACTTTTGTGAAATAGGAACTCAGGCACTTGGATGTAGCAGCAATACCAAAATGCTCTAAAAATTGTAAATACTTACTTATCATTTGTATATTTGATCAGTATACTTATGGTACTTGTATGATTTGTATTTTTATCATAGTTATCAGAGACTTGTACAAAACAGTTTTAGGACTTTTATTGGTTGGTGGAACACATGACAAGTAAGAAAGGATGGTGATTGCATTTGACAACTTAATCCGTTGAGTAACATTCAAGTGACTTGCTAATTTAAGGATCTCTGCTGTTGCTAAGAACCAGATGTGTGTATATGTTAAATGCAAATTGGCGACCATGCTTAAGGACATAGTAAACATATGGTTATGCAGATTGTATCAATGAAACCAAATGCCGTTTATAAATCTGAAATTCATATGGAAACACAAAATACCCAGAATAGCCAAAGAAATCCTGAAAAGGAAGAATAACGCTGGGGGGATTACTCTCCTTGACTTCAAGCTCTACTACAAAGCCACATTAATCAAGACAATTTGGTAGTGGCACCACAATAGAACCTTAGACCAAAGGAACAGACTAGAGAGCCCAGATATAAACCCAAACATATATGGTCAATTAATGTATGATAAAGGAGCCATGGACATACAATGGGGAAATGACAGCCTCTTCAACAGCTGGTGTTGGCAAAACAGGACAGCCACATGCAAGAGAATGAAACTGGATTATTATCTAACCCCATGCACAACAGTAAACTCAAAATGGATAGAAGACCTGAATGTAAGTCATGAAACCATAAAACTCTTTGAAGAAAACGTAGGCAACAATCTCTTCAATGTAAACATGAGCAACTTTTTTTGGATGCATTTATCTTTTGTTTCGACCAAGGGAAACAAAAGCAAAAAATGAACACATGTGAGTACATCAAACTTAAAAGCTTCTGTACAGCAAAGGACACCATTAACAGAACAAAAAGGTATGTTACAGTATAGGAGAATATACTTGTAAAAGACATATCTGACAAGAGGTTAATATCCAAAATACATAAAAAAACTCACATGCCTCAACACCAAAAACCAAATAACCCTACTAAAAAATGGGTGGAGGGTATGAAGACAATTCCCCAAAGAAGAAACTCAGACCACCAACAGGCACATGAAAAAATGCTCCATGTCGCTAATCATCAGGGAAATGCAAATTAAAACCACAATGAAATATCACCTCACACGAGTTAGGATGGTCAACATAGAAAAGAATAGGAACAGAAAATTCTGGCGAGGATGTGGAGAAAGAGGAGCCCTCCTACACAACTGGCAGGAATGTAAGCTAGTTCAGCCATTGTGAAAAGCAACATGGAGATACTTTAAAAAACTAACAATAGAAATATCATTTGACCCAAGAATTCCACTCCTAGGAATTTTCCCTAAGTATGTAGCATCCCAGTTTCAAGAAGACAAATGCACCCCTATGTTTATCACAGCACTATTTGAAATAGCCAAGAAATGGAACCAACCAAAGTTGATGAATGGATCCATCAGTAGATGAATGGATAAAGAAGAGATGGTACATATACACAAATGGAATACTCCTCAGCCATAAGGAAGACACAAATTCTTCCATTTGTAAAAACATGGATGGAGCTGGAGGATATTATGCTTAGTGAAATCAGCCAGGTGGAGAAAGACAAGCACCAAATAATTTCCCTCATTTGTGGAGTGTAACAAAGAAGCAAAACTGAAGGAACAAAACGGCAACAGTCACAGACTCCAAGAAGGGACTAGTGGTTGGTTACCAAAGGGGAGGGGCATGGGAGGGCGGAAGAGGAGGGAGGGAGAAGGGGATGAGGGGCATTATGATTGGAACACATGGTGTTGGGGTGTTCATGGGGAAGACAGTGTAGGATAGAGAAGGCAAATAGTGACTCTGTGACATCTTACTATTCTGTTGGGCAGTGACTGCAGAGGGGTATCGGGGGAACATGATATGTAGTAACCGCATTGATTTTTTATGTGAAAACTTCATAAAAGTATATATCAATAATATCTTTAAAAAATAAATTGATAGATATATAGATAGATAGATAGATAAATAGATAAACAAACAATAAATAAATAAATAAAAGGCAAAGAAGAAAAAAAACCACTGTAGGGTTATGAGCAGAAGACTGACATAATTCGACTTACATTTTAACATTTTCACTTTAGTGATTGTGAAGACAGTAGGCCAGAGAGGCACAGGTAAAAATTAGGGAGACCTGTTAGGAAAGTATTACAGATACAAGAATGATATGATTGTGGCTTGGAGCTGGGTGTTGGGAGTGTGGGTAAGGATATATGGTCAGACTCCAGATATTTTTTTAAGAAAATATGGACAGGATTTTCTGGTGGATTGAATTTGGGGCATGAGGGAAAGAAGAAAATAATAATTTCAAGACTCTTGCCTGAGCAATTAGAATAACTTCTGTGCTATTTATTATAATGTAGAAAACCTCAATAGAAAACCATTCAATGTTTCTTGGATAAAGAATAGTTGAGGTTCTGAATATGCTGAGTAAGAGACATCTATTACATATCCAAGTGGAGATGTTGAGTACATAGTGGGATATACCATTCTGAAGTTCAGGGAAGGGATCATAGGCTATAGATATTAATTTTAGAGTCCTCTGTATATACAAGGAATTTAAAGTCATGAGACTGGATGAGATCAGCTAAGGAGAAGAGAAAAGGACCAAGGATTGAGTCCTGTGTTACTTCAATATTGTGTAACTGGGAAATTAAAATATCACCAGAAGACATTGAGAAGAAATAACCAGTAAGATAGAAAATGAAGCATGAAGGTGTCCTGGAATCCAAGTAAAGAAAGTTTCAACTATGTAAATATACTGACAGGTCAAGTAAGATGAAGACTGATAATTAACCTTTGAAGTCAGCAATATGGAGGTTATTGGCAACTTTAACAAGGTTATCTTATTAAATAGGGTCATCAGTTGAGAGTAAGAATGGAGTAGTGAGAATGGAGTACTATACATTAGAGGCTTAAGGAAAGAGTAGATGATATAAAATTGTCATGAAAATGTCATAATGTTGAAAAGCCCTCTGAGGTCAGTGGTCATGAATTTGAAAACTAAAATTAAATTGAGATCAAACCAGTTTACATGGAAACAGAACAAGTGGAGAATTGGACTTTTTTTTTCCCAAGTGAGTATGATAAATAGAAAGAGGGGCAAAAGAATTAATGGTATATGCCTGGGATCAGTGATTGTAATGATGGACTATGAAATATAAAATCTTTAGAAGGAAAAGTAGCAGGATCAATGGATTGGAAGTCCCAGTGAGGTAAAAACAACAACAACAACAAAAAACATTGGGATTGGGGCATTAGAAAGAGTGAGTAGAAAAGATAGGAAGAAGTGGTTTGAGAAAGTGATGCTCAATTTGAGATTATATACATAGCACAGTTATTTATTAAAGAGAGGCTGGAAAACCGATCGTGAGGCTGAGTTTCCAGAAGCGATTGCTCAGGACCAATGCCACAGAACTGGTCTAAGAAAGACTGTTGCTCTTTCATTAGGTGCCAAGAAATTTACTGTAGTGCAACAGTTACTGCTGCCAACACTGATGCCACTACTTTATTAAGGACTTGAGCTTGCAATCATTGCTCATCTTCAAAGCCAAGTTCTTTCACTACTACCTACTCCAGCAAAATGGCAACCACACAGCATCATTTTATGCATGTCTTCAATTCTGAATCAAAGTCTCAGGTCAGTGTATATGGAAGAAACTAAGTCTTATTCCTACATCTTAGAACACATAGTAGAAGTTTGAGTTTTGACTCCTACACTTAAGAGGTAAAAATTACAAGGTAGGAATTTCCAAAATACAAAAAAGCTACTCATATTATGTTGGTAAGACACAAATACAACAAATGTGTACTATAGATGTTTTAGAAATTAAAAACATATTTGTCAAAAAGGTATCCATTACTGAACTGGTGACTAGCAGTATGCATACAACTAAAACCAGAATTATTTAGTTGAATATTGAACATAGAGATTATTACAGGATGCCACACACACACACACACACACACACACACACACACACACACACACACACACACAGAAAAATAAGAAAAATTAAGAGATATATGGATCTTTATGTCTGTTTAATGAGAGCTCCGAAGGAAATGAAGGGAAGAGAAGGGAGAGACAGAGACAAACAGAGAAACAGAGATAAAAGAGAAAGGTACAAAGAAAGGCAGAAGAGGAGGGAAGGAGGGAGAAAGAGAAGAATGAAAGAAATACTGGATTAAACTTTCCTTAAATTGAAGAATGACTTGTCTTCAGACTTAAAGAACCCACCAAATCTCAAGCAGGAATAATGGGAATGATGACATATGCCTAGTGTCTTGCCAATGGATTTCAGCCCCGGGCAAGTTCCCTATGGATTCAATGCGACCAAAGAAATTGACAGTAGAATGCTGTTTGGAGTGAAAGGGTTGTACACAACTTTATTTCCAGGTGGCAGGTCAGCCACTAAAATCTCATTCACTGAGAGCGAGCCTGCATGCAGCAATCGGTCTCTGCCTCTGGGCTCCTCTCTCCGTACAGCCGTCCTCTGGGCCTCTCTGCACAGCTGTCCCACACAGCCATCCTCTGGGCATCTGTCCTCACCTCTGCCACCACTCCAGCCTCTGCTCTGCTCTCCTGCAGCCTTGCAGTCCTGCCACCATGTCATGCCCAGAACACTGGGTAGAGCTCTCTATATAGAGCCAACAGCCATGTATTGCCCACAGGTGTGCAGTGAGCTAGTCAACCAGGGCCAGGTGAGAATGCTGGCCACAGGAACTTCATTTTATGCACACCTAGGTAGATCTTAGTAAAAAATTTAAGCTCTGAAGTCAAAGAAACTATCCTCTTCAAGCCACCTTTGTGTAGTGCATAAGGTACAGATTCTTATGGTGTAGTTCTGCTGAACCACTAACTCATCCCTACACCTAAATAGACTCAAGTGTACCAAAGATTTATCAGAATATATGAAATCATCAAAATAAAACAAATGTTAGAAGAAAACATGGGGAGATATAGCACTACACCTAGATGTCATATCTTCTAATGGAAAAGATTGGCCAGTTTGACTACATAACAGTTTACAACATTTACAAAGCATGAAGCATTATAAATAAAGCTAAAGAACAAAGACAAACTGATAAAGAAATTAGTGTTCATGTCAGAGGCCTAATTGCATTAATATTTACATATTAATACTGATCTTTAAATGTATATATTAAGTCCTTACAGTTCCATAATGAAAACACAACTCACTAGAAAAAATGGACAAAAAGCATGAAAATACAGTTCTTGGAATGATATATATATATAAGTAACCAATATTTATATGAGAAAGAAATTGAATCTCACCCATATTTTTAAAAACCCAAGGTATCATTTGTTATTTTTCAGATGGAGGAAGCTCAAGAAATGTGGTAATGTACTTAGCAAGAATGTGAGAAAAAAGGGCATTCACCTAAAATCTTGGTAGCAGTGAAAACTGGTGTAAGTTTTTTTGGGAGAATAATTTGTAATATTAAGCAAAATTAAAATACATGTATTCTTTGTCTCAGCCTTTTCACTTTAGAAATTTATCCCATAAGTAAATCAGCACAAATATCCAAAAATGTAGGTAGAAGATATTTATTGCAGCATTGTTTGTAAATACAAAAAAAACCTGAAAACATTCTAAATGTCCATTAGTCAGCGATAAGACTCAGGCATTTCTGGCAAAGCAAAAAGGCATGCATGACAGGAGTCTCATTTTGTGAGAACTAAAGAGGCTCAAAAATGTATTCTTTAAAAAAAACACAGCTTTATTGAGATATAGTTTTTGTACAGTAAAATTCACCCATTTAAGCTGAACAGTTCAGTGGTGTTTAAGCAGAGAGTTCTACAATAATCACAACTATCTAAGTCCAAAACATTTTCATCAACCCAAAAGAAATCCGATACTCATTAGTTGTCACTCCCCTTTTCCTCCCTTCCCAGCCCCTGAATTTACTAATCTATGTTCTGTCTTTATGAATTTGCCTATTCTGGATATTTTATATAAATAGAATCACACAGTGTGTGACCTTTGTGTCTGGCTTTTCTTATTTATTGTGATGTTTTCAAGGTTCACCCAGATTGTAGCATGAGTCAGTACTTTATTCCTTTCCATGGAAGAATAATATTCCATTGTGTGCATAGACAACATTTTATTTATCCAGTCATCAGGTTGGTTATTTCTACCTGTTGGCTATTCTGAATAATGTTGCTGTGAATATTTGTGTACAGGTTTTTTTTTGTGGACATATGTTTTCAAGTCTTCGGCTATATATTTAGGAATGGAATTGCAATATCATATGATAACTCCATGTTTAACATTTGGAGGAACTTTCAAATTGTTTTCCAAAGTGACTGCACCACTTTTACAATCTTTCCAGCAGTGCACGACGCTTCCAGTTTTCCCCGATGCTGGTTAACATTTGTAACTGTCTATTGTTATGATTTCAGCAACCCCAGTGGGTATCAAGAGGTGTATGTAACTGTGTTTTGTATTGTACTTTCCTAATAACTACTGATGTTGAGCATCTTTTCAAGCAAACATATACGCCATTTTATGTCTTCTTTCGAGAAATGTGTATTTAAATCATTTGCCCGTTTTTCAGTCCAGTTGTTTTGTTGTTGAGTCAAAAGATTTCTTTATCCCTTGTGGATACAAGTTCCTTATCACACGTATGATTTGAGAACATTTTTACCCTACCCCACTCTGCATTGTATTTTCACTTTCTTGATGTTACGTATGGCTGCTAAAAAGGTTTTGATTTTGAGGAAGTGTAATTTATCTATTTTTTCTTTTGCCATTTGTGCTTTTGTTATTATATCTAAAAAGCCTTTGCCTAATCCAAAGTGGCAAAGATTTACTTGTATGCTTTCTTCCAAGAATTTTGTAGTTTTAGCTAATATATTGGTTTTATGATCCATTTTGAGCTCATTTGTGTATATGGTTTGAAGTAGAGGTCCAACTTCATTCTTTTGCATGTAGCTAGCCTGTTGTTCCAGCACCATTTGTTAAAAAGATTATTCTCTACCCCCATTAAATTGTCCTAACAGCCTTGTAGAAAGTCAGCTGACCATAAGTGAAAGGGTTTACTTCTGGACTCTGAATCGTATTGCATTGACATATGTGTCTATCTGTATGCTGTCTTGATTATTGTAGTTTTGTAGTAAGTTTTGAAATCAGAAAGATTCAGTCCTCTTACTTCATTCTTTCTTTTCAATATTGTTTTGGTTGTTCTGTGCCCTCCAAACTTCCATAAAAGTGTTCGGATTCACTCATCAACCTCTGCAAAAAATACAGCTAGGAGTTTGAAAGGGATTATTTTGAACCTGTAGATTACTTTGGGGAATATTGCTATCTTAACGATATTAAGTCTTCTGATCCATGAACATGGAATGGCCTTCCTTTTATTTATGTCTTCTTTAATTTCTTTCAATAATATTTTCTACTTTTCAGTGTATAAGTCTTGCACTTCTTTTGTTAAATTTAATCCTAAACCTTTATGATGCTCTGTAAGTGAAATCATTTTCAGATCGTTTGTAACTAGTGTATAGAAATACAGACTTCTTAGCATATTGATCTTATACCATGACATCTAGCTGAATATGTGCGTATGTTTGTGTGTGTATGTGAGACTGTGTGTATTTTAGACAGAGAAACTGCTCAGGAAGTTTGCTACAAATAGACCATGATTCTACTATATGGAAGTAGTATGTTATGGGAGTTAAGGGTATGAGCTCTGGAGTCAGACTGCCTGGGTTCAAATCCCATTTATGGTATATGTGTGCTGTTGGACCCAAGGTAACTTACCTTTCTTCTCTTGCTCTCAGTCGCACCATCCTAAGCTGCGGATAATTTTAGTGCCTTCTTGGAGGACTTCTATGAGGATTATATGCATAAAGTACTTAGAATAATACACTGTTAATGCTCAATAAATGCTAGCATGTCATTAATATTACATGTCAGTCAGTTGGCTTATATGGAGTCAAACAGGGAAGACTGTCTATTTCCAGTCTGGAAAGTTTTTAAAAGAGCAAACAAAATACTTATTTTTAGCCTTAGGACAACTATATTATCTTGACATATTGGGGAAGGGTGTTCCTAAGAGATTCTCTATTTAAAACTGGGGACATCAGAGAGATAGTGAAAAACACAAAGAAAACATAGGACAGAAATAGGAAAGAGAAGAAAGTGAGAAGAAGAAACCAAGGAGGCAGGGTGAGGAAAGTAGGTGGTTGGGGAAAGGGAGCAGAACAAGAATAAGGTTCATGGGAGAGGTGGGAGGGGGTGGGGAGTGGGAGTGTGACCTTGTAATAAAGAGCTAAGAGCTTTATTGAAGTTTAACAGAAAAGAAACCCTTGTTTGAAATGAAGAGACTGGCTATATTTACTACTGGGTAGGATGTCATTTCTGAAGATAAACTGCTCGCAGAGCCAAATGTAATTCTCTGTGCTGTTGTCACCTGCAGCAGGCTGGGCTCCTCTGTAGGGGAATGCACAGTGTGGACAGATCAGCTACCTCAGAACTCCTGACATTCGCAAGGACTTGCCTTGCTTTGCCTCCATTCCCCATTCCCAAGTTTTAAAACTTCTGATTAATGTGGAGAAAAAAGTTATATTGCTGAAGAAAGTGAAGTGTATGTTGGTATGTATGTAGAGCAGGGAAGTGTCCTGCTAAGTAAATACCGGCATCTAAGCATCACGTGGCCAGATGCTTGATACAGTATTCATCACCTCCATCTTTTATTATTACAGTTGTCTATTTGCTGTCTTTCCTACTAAGTTATGAGCCCCTTCAGAGCAGGGACTCATTCACTAACTACACATTAATGAACAATAATTATTATATGTAACTTTATACCTATATTAATAATATAACATCAATTTGTTTATTTTCTATATTAATTTATTACTGTATGATTTCCCTGTGGGCCTATGTTAAAGCAAAAATGAAAACAACTGAGATTATTCATCCTTCCCACCTGAGAATCAAAAATAATTATAATGTCAATGATCATTTATTCATGCAACAATGCTTATTATGGACTACTTGCTACCTAAGTGAAAACTAGATTCAACAACTAAATTAATTTTCTTCACAGAGTTCACATTCAAACGGGTAAGGAGGGATGTTTACTCTGTGCCAAACACTATTCTAAGCATTTTGTATGTTTTAACCCATTTAATTCTCACAACAACCCTATGAGGTATATCTATAAATCATATTGATTTCACAAATGAGAACCAAAGCCCAAAAACATTAAGTAACTTGGCCAAGGATATACAGTTGGTGGGTTGCAGATCCGCAATTTGACTCAGACTGACGCATTCCAGAGCTTACACTCTTAACCACTACACCACAGACCCCTTTCCTCCACAAATCCCTTCAAGGATTTTTGCTCTATTCCCAATTGCTTGATATCCCTGAATATTCCATGTTGTTGTATACCCTCTTGACATGAATATCTTGTTAATTCTTCCTGAAATGCCTCACTAACCCAGAGGTTTAGAACCCAACCTAGAAGTCACTCACTCCAGGAGAAACCTTGCCTAGCAACCTCTTACTCAAAAAACCAATTTAGGTATCTCTCCTCTTGTTTTTCACCCTTTACTATAATTATCTGTCTCCCATTCTACACAGTGGTCTCTTTGAAGGTAGATGTAACATTTATCATATTTGCCGTTACTGCTGTATCCCAGGGCCTGGCACACTGGCCAATTAATGCTTATTGAATGAATAAATGACTCATGGAAATCTACATGAATATTTTTATTTGTGCTTTAAGATGTTTATTTCTAAAAGGCAATTTGCAGTTTCATGATTTTTGATAGGATGCCGGGATAGTACAATTATACATAGAAATTTATGCCCGAGACATCACAACATTCACTGTGTGATACTTACTTGATGACTTGTTTTACAAACTTGTTAGATTCAATGCATTTTAAGAAATATGTTTTCTTAGCTCTTTAGTTAATGACATGCTTTTCAGGACGCACATTTTGACAGATTCATTGAGTCGTCCAAGATCATACAGCTAGTTAGTGACAGTGGTGGGCCTAGAAGTAAACACAGGTCTCCTGTCTCCCAATCCAATGCCTTTTTCTTTTCCTAGATCCCTTGGTGACACTAATTCAATTCCAGTTGAATTTGGAAATACTACCTCAGCATAGATCTCACCATCTATTTCTGAAAGCCAGTGATTTCTAACCTTGAAGGACACCAGAAAAGTCACTCTGCCATCCAAGTACCTTTTTTACTACTGTTTTACAAGTCTCTACGTTATGGTATTAAATTGATTTAAACACATCCTTCCACACCTTAGAGTAACTGGTTGTTTAGATAATTTCTGACATGACAGTTAACCCAGAAACGTTTTGAAAGACAGGAAAGTATATCTAACAGAGGATGCTGAATAATGGGGACAGGATATAGCTGAAAATATTGTAGGCATTACAAATGTAGAAATAAATCAGGGTTTGGTAAAAACTATCATAGAGCTTTAGAGCAGAAAGGAGCCTTAGTAGTCAAGGATGGATTGACAGAAGAATTAGGATCTGAAGGTAGAAAATGGATAAATATAATTCATGTGAAGGATACATATGGATAGCTGGATTGGTAGCCAGCATTGTGCATTAGTATTTGAGAAGTGTGAAACATTCAATCTTTCTTCGGAGATATGCTGAGGAAAGAAGTAGAATGTATAGATCTGGGGAAGGACATGATTGATAGGATATCTCAGACTTAATGTTCTAGGATTTAGAAATAAGTTCTTCAACAAAGAAATAAAGTGTGAAAATAAGTCACATTTAAGGAGGGTATATTTGGCATATCTGTGGTCAAATTTAAAGCTGGACTTTAAAAAAAATAAAAGGATTTCAAATTGAAATAATCACCTCCTGCCTCTCTTATGGGCTACATTAAGTAAGCACATTTCTTAATATTCATGTCTGCTGTTCAGTGAGCACTTACTATAGACCAGACACATGTTAAACCTTTCAAATGCAAGACCTTATTCAATCTACAGGAAATAGCACAATTCTGTGATGATGGTACTATGGTTATGTTCATTTCAAAGATGAAGAAACAGGCTCTGAGAAGTAAATTGAGTTGCCCAAAGCCAGCTTACAAATTGAGGAGCAAAAATTTAAACCTTCTTTTCTTTGACCTGATCTAGTTAGTACAGTGCTTGGCACATAGTTAGTATGCAATAAATACCTATTGGTTAAGTGGGTGAATGAATATAGCAGTAAATCTGTCCTCTTTTGCAGATGAACATATACATTAGCCTTAATGGTTTGCATGATCTTGATAAACTCAAAAGTCAACACTGAGAGTACTGAAGAGGTTCGAGCCACAAAAGAATTTACACAGGAAAATCTCTGGGCTCTGGAAATTATGATTGGGCAGTGATCTGGAATTGCTTAGAAATTATACACACACACACACACACACACACACGCACACACACATGGGTATGTGTGGGTGCATATGTGTGTATTTGTAGGTATACACACACATACATGAACAGAACAATTTGGAGCACCTTTGACACACACATACACACATGTGCATGCAGACCCACACAGCAGTGGAGTGTTTTAACCTCATGCTTTCTTTTGTTTTCTTAACCCTCCTAAAAGGGTGTAAATAATAGAAAGTCAGAGCTAGATGAGACCTGAGCAATTACCTAATCAGATCCCTTCATGCAAATGTAGAAATTGAGGCACTAGAGGGAAAATAAATTGCAAAGGCCACACAAGGAGTTACAGTACGTTTAAGAATCTGAGTTTCTGACTCACAGGTTTGTTTTACTGTCGTCATTCTGCCATATCAATTTTATAGATGGGGTAACCAAAGCATCCTAAGAATGTTGGTCATCAAGCTCCTGTTACTTGTCCATTGAAGCAGGACTTGGAATCAGATCTCTTTCATTTTAAATATGAGGCTTATTTTCATTCAAGTACTTCTGTCTGGATGCCCAGAAGGAAGACCCCTACTATTGAACAAAATAGTGGGCTGAGGATAGTTTACAGAAAGCTTTGTCCTTCACTTTTTGTGTAAAAGAAAATGTCCAAAGCTACCTTAATTTTCAGAAGCCTGCCAGTCCCAAGGAGGCGCCATGAAGGCAGGGATTCTGTGTGTCTTCCCTATTGAATCCACAGTACGTAGCACAAAGGAAGGCCGTCAAAAAGTATTTGTTGAATATAGGATGTACCAAAGGCAGGAAGGGAGAGTAAGTTGGGTAATGGTTTCCCAGTGGATGATGGATGGATAATCATTATTAGCGCTGAAAAAGTGGGAATGAATGCAGGGAAGGGGTGGGAGAAGTCCTTAAACAAAGGAGATCTGTCCCTTTACCTAACTGAAGCTGCAGTCACTCAGCAAGGGCTGAGTGGCTTGGTAGGAGTGTGATCAGCAGATATATTCAAATGAGGCCTCCCTAAAACTGTTACTCTCCACCTCACCCCCTTCCCCTTTAAATTTTGTTTCAGGCATTACCCAGGGACCGGATACAGAGATTGCTATGGGGAGTTCTAATGGGTCGATTCAGTTTCAACTGCATGACGCCACTTAGCTAAGCATTAAGAGGTACAGCTGCGGGAAAGCAAACGGCACAGAGAGAGGGAGAGAAATAAATTGCAACAAGGAACAGTAAATCCCTTCCCTCGTATCCTCCCCTATAACCCATTCACAAGACCTCCAGAAATCATCTGCATTCACAAAACAGCCAGCTAAACTGAGCTGAACACACTACAATCTCACCCCCGCCCCTCTCTCTGCAGATTATACACCAACGCGCCCTGAGCTATATAAATAATCACACACTAGTGGTTATCGGTTGCCCTGCTGAGATGCCCTGTGTCTGCAACTGCAGTTTCTGCTGCTTCAGTTCATCGGTCAGACTGGAAGAGACGAGGGGAGGTGGGGGCGGAGGCAAAAGCGAAGCAGTGGGAGGTGAGAAGAGGGGAGGAGAAGAGGAGGGGAAGGAAAACGCTGGAGGAGGGGGAAGAGGAGGAGAAATAGGAGGAGGCGAACAACTTACCCTGCGGAGGTTTCTTTGGGGAATACGTGCATCAAGATTCAGACCTGCCTGTAAAATCTATACAAAGTCCCTACCTCTACAGGTCTGAGTCTCCAGCCCTCCATCACTGTTTTATTTTTCCCCTTCCGTTCCGTTTTCTCTGCTGTGTCAGAAAGACCGCGACAGAACTCTCTCTGTTTCTGGTTCCACTGCCAGTGAAAGAGTTTTCATTCAGACTTTCCTAAGACAAGTAGAGAAACCCAGACTCAGGAAAAGAAGAGGTCCTTTGAGGCACATGCGGCATTAGTCCTGCTTTTTTCAGCATGGATAGACCCTTTTCTCAAGGTAAGCCTTAAAGATCAGCTCTCAAAGTCTCCAAAATTCTTTCTATGCAATGTACAGATTACCATTCATTCCAGCTATCCCGAGTGTGTGTGTGTGCCGCGCGCGCGCGCCTGCCTGTGTGCGCGCATAAGCGGAAGCGCGTGGGTAAAATAAAATGAAAACCATTTAAATGAGACTTAAATGAATCAGCTCTTTCCGAAAACTTCACGGACTGGAAATTTATAAATCAAAATGGAACTTCAAAATAACCCTTTTGTAGCCAAATGTCAACTAATGTCTATCCTGTTGCCCTTTAAATGCGTTTTCATGCTTGCCTGAGCCCCTTACTGCTCAGCCCAACCACCCAAGGTAATGCCAGCCTGGCTGCCCAGCCGGCATCCTGTCACCGTGAGGCTAGTGTGCTGTTGGCTCACAAGTCTGGGCTGTGCATCGTTCAGATTTCATCACATCACCTTGCCCTGGTAGAAATGGCGCAAGCTGACACAGCATAGTGATTTAGAAACCTCTGGATCCATGCCTGGGTTGTGTGCACACATGTCTCTGTGTGGTGTATGGAAATTTTGTCAAAATGAGAACCTATGAGCATGCCTTGTTAGCCAATATGCATTTGAGGACCTAGGGCAGTGGTTTACAAACACTCCCTTCCATTCCTTTAGCTTATTACAGTTATCACTCACCTCTGCATGCTGCAAACCAAGCAGGATGAACATAAAACAGACCTTCAACTCTTAAACAGAAAATCTATTTTGGTAAAAGTAGAAAATCTACTTTGTTGCTACTGTGGGTATATTAAAACCTCACTGTTACATAATGTGTTACCACATGAATTTGGATGTAGCAGGTGCTCAGTCATGTTCCCAAAAAATCAGCTGCATACATACACACAAATAAAGCACAGGCTAGCAGTTTATCTACAAAGAAGTATTAGTTTTGTTCCCTGTACCTCTAAGTAAACATTTACTAGGGCTTTAATTGCAACAGTGTATATACACTCTGTCTTTTTGTGTGTTCTGTTTTTAGGTCTTTCTAGTTGTGAAACATTCTAGATAGTGATGTGGGTGACTTGAATTTGGAGGTATTTTATTCAGAGTTAAGAAGTGAGGAAGTAAAGAACCTGAAGTAAGGAGACTAATTCTTCATCAAAGATTTTTGAAACAGAAAAATGCAACCAATAAACCCAGCACAAGCAATTTAGAGCATCAGGACAAAAAGCGGCTTTAAAAATCCTTCTTTCATACCCCTCACGTTACAGATGAAGAAACTGAGGTCCGGAAGAGAAGCCACTTTCCCACGGTCACACAGCAAAGCAGAGGTAGAGTTAGGACTAAATCTTAAGTTTCTTGTCTCTTATAAAATGATTTGGGGTTTAAAGAACAATTCTTACTTCTCAAATGAACAATTAGAATTTTCTTCTAGATTAGAAGTATGTGAATTCATTTTATAGTACAGCTTCTCCCTGTATCTCTCATTGCTAAAATACCTATATCATTAAAAATGCAAGGTCTTAAGACTGCAAGCCTCCCTGGTTTAAAATAAAGTGCTATGAGTTTTAATGAGACTATTAAAGTAACAAATAGGACTAGGGTAGCAAAGTGACAAGTTAAGAGTTAAATGTGGTAAGAACCTGGCAGCTCCATCAGGATGTATGCGGTAAGAGGGAGGCCCAGGCAGTGGCTGAGAGGTTATTTGTAAGGGGGCAGTGCTTTGATAGAGATGCAAATGCTTTTGCACAGAGGGGGATTTTTAGAGAGCAGACTCTGGAACAGTAGAACTAAGAAAACATATAAAGCCAAAAGCAGAAATTACCCCTATGTTTGCTTTCAGTTATTCTGAGAATGAGTGTATGTAACAGCAGAGCACAGAAAAAAGCAACACAACCCAGAGCTGTTACACAGTAAGGTACAAAACAGCATAGAACTCGTAGAAGTTGGAGAAAACAGGAGCCAGGCTCTCCGTCTCTTTCCCCTCTTTGAAATCAAGATTGAGTCATGTTGTATCAGAAAGGATTTAATATAGAAATCAGAGTTCTACCTTAAGGTGTTAGCACAGAAGGGCTTCAGAAAGGAAAGTTTCAACTTTATTATCAAAATGACAGATTTTAGGCTCCATGGAGGGTATACATTTGTCTTTCATTAACAAATAGCATTTCTTGAATGGAGATGATAGCTTTGTAGTCCCTAAATTGGCATAAGAAAATAAATCTCTGTTTAGGTTGAACATAAGAAAGTTCAGGGGTACAGAAAAACTGTTGAGAAAGCTTTGAGCACCTGGCCAGAGAGACCGACATGGGGGTGGGTTTACAATGCATCGTTCATTACTGTAGAGGCACTGTGTGACAGAAATCACTAGATCCCATCAATGTACAGCCAAGAGTTGTAATCACCTTGGCTCCTGTTTAATGATATGTGATGCGCATATTCTCTCTCTCATTTAATAGAATATGGAGTTGATGAAAAGAACACAGTTTCTTAACTGTTTCTGCTCACAATGAATGGCCCTTTAAGGGGTGGACTTCTAAATCATAAACATGCATGCAGTAATAGTTTTTCATCTGATGTATGTGCTACAGCAGTCTCTTTCCTATTTGCTTCTCAACTGTTTTTCCCTCTTACCTTCCCTGACAGTATCCATTTCCATTCATACTGTTAGCCAGATCGGATTTAGCACTACCGGAATGGCAAACAATTTATTGTCATTCAATCCTGTTTTATCCTACTCAACACCCTGATTTTACCCAGGTCCTACTGCTCACCATATTACAGATCTTCCACGATCCATTCTAATAAAAGATTTTACAGGACAGAAACCTCCTGAGTTTATGAGGTTACCCTTACCCATAAGCATCCCAGACTGGTGCCCAAAGCTTCCTTTAATCATATCTCAACTCCTCAGTCTTGCATAGTAGTATCTAATTAATATCCAAATACACCTTCTCAACCTGAGCACCATATGCCCTCCTGCTGCCAAGACAGTATCTCCTTTTAACATTGTTCTGAGTCATTTCTGTTATGACCTAGATTGTTCCAAGCTTAGCTTTACAACCCTCTGGGCATGTCCCTGAGATACCTAGTGCCATCCTTGGGATTCCATAAGATTACCTCCTGTAACTTTAAGACTTTGTTGCCTTCCTTTGATTCTTACAATCTCCAATATGCTTTGAACCTAGTTTCCTCTGGGAAAGTAGTGAGTGTAACATGCGTCCAGTGTGTATGTTCTTGTAGTGTAAAGGACTTGAAGGGTCCCAGACCTTCTTCATTTGATCAATGGGGAATAAATCCATTTCTTATTACTTTGTCAAAAGTCTCTTCCCAATCTAAAGCTCCTACATCCACATACCCTGCAAGTCAACTGAACAGTGTCCTTGTTTATTTGGGTGTTCAAATGAAAAACACTTGTTCTTTTCCAATGGCAAGATTATGGATCTTAATAAAGGTATGGGAAAGTTAGAGGTGGGAACCTGCAGAAAGCTGTGAGTCCAGGTAAATAAAAGAGACATGATGCACTGTTTACCCTCAAGGACTACAATACAGAAGGTGTGGATGAAAAGAATTATTATGTCCAATTGTGTATTACAGAATTACAGACTATAATGGGGTGGAGTTCTTCAAAATCAGCTAGTTCAACCTTGTAATTATATACACAGTGAAACTGAAGCCCAAACAAGCAAGGGATTTGACACACTTTACATAGATATTTCCGTGTTAGAATACCCATAGCGTTTATGCGATTCTCTTGTGCTGCGTTAAATAACACCAAAACAACAAGCTAAAAAGTGAAATCACAGTCACACTGGTTCTCTGAGATGATGTGCCAAAAGTCATTATTAACCAAATTAAATATTCTTTTCAAAAAATGAACAGATGCAAATTCAAATAAACAGTTTTGCATGGGGATATAGCCTCAAAAGTCAGTGAGTCTGGTCATATTATTATTAGCCACTGAGTCCTTTATGAACTGTGTCCTTATTTTTCCTGTTATTGAGCTTTGGGAACATTTCAGTGTGGTGTTTGCTTGCTTTGGAAAATGTAATCAAGCACTGTCCTCTCTCACTTGTTCATTTCTATTATGCAAGCTTTACATCCCATACAGTGATGTGAGTAATCGATCTATTTTGAGAAGGCCTGAAATCTGATGGATTTCAAATATAAACTTTATTTGTGCTAGTGTTTCCTAGGTCCTAATGCCTCCAGGATGACTCTGGGATTTGTATGTAGGTTTTCTTGAGTTCGTCTTTTTGGCTCAACCAAAACCTTCAGGGAAAGACTACCAACTCTTCCTGATTGTGATAGACACAAACATATGCTTTCTAGATATTCAGTGTGTCTTAAATTTGATATAAGAACATTGTTGCTGTTTAAAGAATGCCAGTTTATTGTGTAAATAAAAGGTAGAGAAAAGCAGTCCAAGCAGATTCTGCCTAGTAAATCCTATCAATGTAGACTTGACTTAAGATGGGAGGCGATAGGTACAGTTACAGGTGATATTTGAAATAATTCAGGGCCCATCTTCTAGGGTTTCCCCATTCCCAGTGTTACTGCATAACATATACAAGTTTGATACTGGAGCCATACTGCCATGCAGAAAGAATTTCCCCCTCAGTAAGATAAAGCATCCTGAGAGGTGAAAAAAACTTCAAGATGATTAGTGTTGGCTTCCTTATACTCTTGGAGGCCCTTTTCCTATTATTCTACAAATTTTTGCTCTCTGTGTCTTTGCTGTATGTCTGCCTTTACTACATTTGGGTTCCTTGCCTATATTCATTGAATCAAGTGAGTCTTTTCTTACCTGTTTATTTATGCTTATCACGTATTTCAGTTAATATTATATATATATATAGACATACTTCTCATGGAAGAATTTTAAAGCTTTCTCTGTTACATCAGCATTGCTTCAGGAAGTGGCCTAAAATTAGGTTCCATTTTTATTAGGATTTTGATGCCCAAGGCCTACATTTCCCTTCTAGCAAACATTTGAATGAGCTCGCTGCTCCTGTAACCCTAGTCATATGACAGAATGCAGAAGGAATGAATGAGCTCTTTGCTCCCAAAGTGCTTTACACTTTGGATAGTATGACCAGACTTGCCTATATAGAGGTAGTGGTGGTGATAGGGCCCAAGCTTTGGTGTTTCCCTGCAATGTACTCATAACTGTCTGTTCTTATTTATTACTTCTATTCCTTCTCTCCTAGGATTTTCTGATGTGCCCTAATGCCCATGTAACTACAAGGGCTCTTTTTCATCATAAGTGCCACCCTGAGCCAAAACCGCTCAGAACTCAAGAACCAAGGCAAAATGGATGCCACAGTGACAGATGATTTCCAACAAATTCTGCCTATTGAATAGCTGCGGTCTACTCAT